>NC_139713.1:23141585-23306585 GCF_964188405.1 Protomyctophum parallelum
CGCGCGCACACACACACACACACACACACACACACACACACACACACACACACACGCACACACAAAGAGGACACAGGAGGAAAGAGGACCGTGGCTAACACCCTGTAGAGGTGTCTATCTATCTATCTATCTATCTATCTATCTGACAAGGAAACGGCAACATAAGTCAAACTATTGAGCTGGTTAAGAGAACCGAGAGAACACCTTGGTGTGTGTGTGTGTGTGTGTGTGTGTGTGTGTGTGTGTGTGTGTGTGTGTGTGTGTGTGTGTGTGTGTGTGTGTGTGTGTGTGTGTGTGTGTGTGTGTGTGTGTGTGTGTGTGTGTGCGTCCAAGAGACACAGCAGTCTGTAAATGTTAATCATTACCTCTGTCTGACTCCACACACACGTGTGTGTGTGTGTGTGTGTGTGTGTGTGTGTGTGTGTGTGTGTGTGTGTGTGTGTCTGTGCGTGTGTCCACCAGACAGCAGTACTTCCAGTCTCAACATTCTCTCACAGACTGGGGAAAGCCTACCACACAGGTCAAAGGTCAAACTACAGGCATTTCTTTTGTTCTCTGTGCTGTGTGTGTGTGCATGCATGCGTGCGTGCGTGTGTGTGTGTGTGTGTGTGTGTGCGTGTGTGTGTGCGTGTTCCTGACATAGGCCACAATTTTGGGGTGCAGTGAAGAGTGGACGACTGACATCATAACAGGACCATGACTTCATGAATGCACCCCTCTATATTAACCCATTAAGACCTAAGATTCTACAAATCAGTATAGTTCTCACACTTTCAAGACGTTTCAATGTTCACAAATAGCAGATGCTTGATGCCGTTTAATACAATCACAAAGGACTTTATCATGTATGGGCTGTCAATAGGAAATTGCTTCTAGTTACCACCTTGCTGACAAGATGGTCGCGTTCTGCATATGGTCAAAAGCATTGCTTTAAAAAAATAAAAAATAAACATGCTGTCTTCCGGACAGCATGGGTCAAACAAAGAAACTCATGGCATGACGAGTCGTCATGCCATGAGTTTGTTTGTTTGTTGGCGTGGGGTTCATTTGTCACTCCGCAGGCGGCCATGTCTCTCCGCTGGGGGAGGGGGAGATATGACAATAATCCAGGAAGCAGCCAATTAGGGAAGTCAGGTTATATAAGAGGAAGATATCAAGCTTTTCCCATAGTTCAGGAAGCCAAAACGAGACCCCACTGGCAGGAAGACCCCGACGTGTGTGTGTGTGTGTGTGTGTGTGTGTGTGTGTGTGTGGGGGGGGGGGGGGGGGGGTCACAATCACCCACCGCCCGCTTTTCCACCAATCAGGGGAGAGGGGAGGATGGCTGTGTAAAGTCACATCCAACACAGAACCAGAAAAATTCTAAAAGTTCTGCAGGGCTAAATGAGGGTTGGTTTGTTTACTGTACTTCGCTTAAAGCACTGATTCTCAAACACCCCCCCCCCCCCCCCCCCCCCCCCCACATCTGACAATATGTTGTGCCAGTCGGATCCCCATACGAGACGTTCAAATGTTTCACGAGGATTCAAAATGTAAAAGAAATTAGTCATTTTTAAATAGCTTGTGTTAAAGTGGTTAAAATGACTTTGATTTGGCTGGGAACTCCCCGGGAACCCCCTCAAGGACCCCAAGTGGGGTCCCTCCAAGACTCCACTTGGCTTAATTCAGACTACTTTTAACTCCCTACAACACCCGTCCTACTCCAGCTATTATCCAACACTTCATCATTCTGACCCTGCACGCATGCATGCATGCATGCATGCACACGCACGCACGCACACACCTCCTGCAGTCCAGATTTCCCAGGGCGACAGGATAAATAAACACTCACTGGTTGGACAGACAGTGCCAGGCGGGCAATAATGATGTCATGGGTTCACTTAAACACACATGCACGCACACACACGTGCACGGCGCCGCACAAACGCACACACACACGCACGCACGCACACACACACACACACACACACACACCCATTACCAGCGACAGGACTGTGTGTCTCGGGGGTTGCAGACAGACAGATAATCAAACACCTGCCGAAAGGACACCAAAGATCATCGTGGGAAACAAGCAGCTGGACGTCACACACACACGCACACACACACACGTGCGCGCGCGCGCACACACACACACACAGACACACACACACACACACACACACACACACACACACACACACACACACACACACACACACACACACACACACACACACACACAGTGTAACGTTGTAGCGCAACTGGGATGAAAACGTGTTATTATTATTAATAATGACTCGGCTCATTGTGCGTGCAGTTCACAACAACGATTATGCGATCTAGAGGCATACAACACTGGGGGTCCCTCCATCTAGAGGCATACAACACTGGGGGTCCCTCCATCTAGAGGCATACAACACTGGGGGTCCCTCCATCTAGAGGCATACAACACTGGGGGTCCCTCCATCTAGAGGCATACAACACTGGGGGTCCCTCCATCTAGAGGCATACAACACTGGGGGTCCCTCCATCTAGAGGCATACAACACTGGGGGTCCCTCCATCTAGAGGCATACAACACTGGGGGTCCCTCCATCTAGAGGCATACAACACTGGGGGTCCCTCCATCTAGAGGCATACAACACTGGGGGTCCCTCCATCTAGAGTCATACAACACTGGGGGTCCCTCCATCTAGAGGCATACAACACTGGGGTCCCTCCATCTAGAGGCATACAACACTGGGGGTCCCTCCATCTAGAGGCATACAACACTGGGGGTCCCTCCATCTAGAGGCATACAACACTGGGGGTCCCTCCCTGGCACAAAGTCTTTTCAGTCCGCGGCCAAATACATAGTCATTTGGGGGTCCTTGACATGAAGAAGTTTGAGAACCACTGGTTTTGCAGTAAAAACTAAAATGGGGCGCCTCACTTGTTTAAACAAACATTGCACTCCATAGACATGGCCTCCACATGACGTCACGTGGGGTGCTTTTTCTTTACGCCATTAAAAGTCCATGGACTTGGCTGCCATATGAAATAATTTCCGAAAGCCAAATGTTATGGGATAGCGCCCCTCAAAAAAAATAAAAAATAAACTAACTCAACTAAACGTTTAGCAGTTTTTGTTTGTACCCTGAACTCTCTCTCTCTCCTGTGTCTTGTGTTTTTCTCTCTCCATCTCTCTCTCTCTGAGCTGTTTTTCTGATTTGTGCAGCATAATGACACATGGGTGGGGAACAGAGGAACGGCCAAAAACCGAAATTAAGTCCCTTGCCAAGAGGCGGCTTGGCCGCAGCGCGGGGAAAGGAAGTGGGGGAGTAATGAGAGCTCTTTGGCCCCTGCGCTGCGCAGAGCGGAGCGGCTCTGCACGGCTCTGCTCATTGGCTGAACGCACAGGCCTCCGAATTACAGAGAACAGCACAGAGCTGCCAGCCCTTCTCTCTCTCTCTCTCTCTCTCTCTCTTCACTCCACCCAAAGCAGCCATCTTACTTCTCCTTCTCTATAGGAGAGACGACTCCTGTGTAGCAAAAATGCTGAATTCCCTTGCCATTTTCATCTCCAAGACCCCCCGGTTTGATATGCATTATTAGACCAGCACGGACCCCCATAACTCTGAGAGTGTCCATTACGGTTCCATTTGTACACTCTCCGAGTTACAGACCTGTGATGTTTGCGATCTGAATTCAAACATTTGAGATTTGATCCAATCGCGACTCCAATCTACAATCCTCAGAGTTAAAGTCCACAAAAGCCAAACCAAATGGACCCGTAGGTGTCCATTTGGTTCCATTTGTACACTCCTAGAGTCATACATAACAATATAAATGTGTTATTTTGCGATCACTACAGCCAGTCACAGCAGAGAACACCCTGTGAACCATATGCAGTTGCATTGTTGTCGTTTGAAAAAACCAACAACAAACCAACAGAATACAAAAAATTGGTCTATTTGATTTACATTGGAGATATTCTAGAAGTGTAATGACTTTGCATTTCTTTGTTTTGTGATTATCGTTGTTGTTTTTATAGCTATCTCCTTGGCACACTGTAAAAACCTGGCGTGTTCAATTTAACAACTAGAGTTAAAATGGCCGTGCACGGAGTCCATTATTTTTGTTAGACGCTCAGGAGTTCATTGGACGCTACGGACTTTGCCGTGTGGCGTTCGGCGTCTCTCTGCTAGTGTTTGTTTTCCGCTGTAAGGAGGCCTCTCTGCCTGCCTGCCTGTCCGCTCGCCTTTTCCTCAAAGACATGAGGTCATATCCTATGCAGCCTTTTCCTCTCCGTGCTAACCCAAACAAGGCAGGAATGCTTGAGAAAGACTGAGGGAGACTCTGTTTCCATGCTCCCTCTATGGGGCTTCTAGGCTGCTTACTTTTAGGCCACTTGGTTCTCAAGCGTTTTCATTTCAAGGACCTCCAGTTTGATATGCATTAAGGCTACGGAACGCTCATTTCATTCATACCACCTTTTTTTTTTGTCGTGGTGACATTTCTTTTGAGTCTCTCCTCTCCTCGTGATCAAATAACAGAGTACGGTAGGATTGAGTGAGACAAGGTGACAGGAAGTTAAAGATGAACTCAAGTCTTCACAGTTCAACACCCATATCTGCTAGTTTCAAAACAATAGCAACTTTGGAGCATTAAAAACACACATCTTGTATTGGGGGGGGGGGGGGTGTCCCCTGGGTCCACTCTATTTTCAGATGGGTGTCCTGTACCAAATACATGGTGCTTGATTCAGGTTGCTTGACATGAGGAAAGTTTTTGAACCACTAAATTAACTGCCTGGTCTGTCTAGCTAGGTGACTGTCTGTCTGTCTGCTGTCTGTCCGTCCGTCTGTCTGACTGGCTAGCAGTATAAGAATACACCTCCACCTAAATTTAACCTGCGACTAGAGGAAACACTTGTGTGACAGTCGGCCATATGCCAGTTCTCGCACTGGGTCATTCTATCTGCTTGCCTGTGTGTGTGTGTGTGTGTGTGTGTGTGTGTGTGTGTGTGTGTGTGTGTGTGTGTGTGTGTGTGTGTGTGTGTGTGTGTGTGTGTGTGTGTGTGTGTGTGTGTGTGTGTGTGCGCGCGCGCGCGTGAGTTTGTGCGTGCGTGCGTGCGAGCGAGTGTGTGTGTCTGTGATCTTCTTACATACAGGCACTTCAGGGTCACTCCCTGATGGCACCAGTAGACATGCCACCGACAGACACACACGCACGCACACTACAAGCACCACATATACACACACACACACACACACACACACACACACACTACAAGCTCAGAACGCCCCACCAATACCATGTCACATGATGTGACATGCATTTTTTACGATGAGGGACAAAAAAGAAATATTTCTTTAAATCTTTGGACATATTCACCAAGAATAACATTCCCAAAATAGGGAAGCCGGATTGAGAGCGGTTACGTCTGTCTGTGGGTTTTTTAAAATATTAATAAGAGCCCGTGGCTAAATAATAACTACATAACTCCTTTTTCCATTTCCTGAAAAGTAGTGGTTTTTCAGTAACGATATAGGCTACAGACGACCCAGTGATTCCAGTCCCTGACACATGCACTGACCCCTAGGCTTAGACCTTATAGGATGCAAACCTATATCTTCCCTAGGGAAGATATCAACTCCAGCCCACCAGTGCTATAGCATCACTGTAGTACTGTAGCTTCTAGCCCCTCACTAGTGCTAAGAGAACCATAGTTGTGCTAACGTCTATAACAGAGTGATTATGAATCGCACCAATGTTCTACGGTAGACCCGCCTTACCATTTGTCTGATTGACTCCCAGCCAGGCATATAGTTTTACTGAAGTTAGGTTTAGGCATAGTTTTACTGAGGTTAAGGTATAGGTTTAGGCATAGTTTTACTGAGGTTAAGGTATAGGTTTAGGCATAGTTGCAACTACTACTGGCCAATCACAGCGGGGCTTCCCCTAGAACTGTGGTGGATCGATCCATAATAAGATAATGCGACGCTGATCCAAACGGTATCCTGGTTATACAACAAAACGTTACGAACGTAACTACGATCCTGTGAATCCTAAACGACCTGCCAGAAGAAATAAAAGAATATAAGATTCCAAGCCCTGTTCCTTTCCTGGGTGAGGTCCACCCCCTCCTCCTCCAAAGTAGGCCCTAAAGCCCAGCTCCAGCCAAGTCAAGAACCTCCCTCCCTCCCCAGTACCCAACTACCCTCCCCCCCTTTGGCCGGGGGCCACCAACATCCCTCTGCTTTCCTGCTCAGCCCCGGCGGCGCTCGCTGCAGCAGCTCTGTACTCCAGGCTCATGATGACGTGAGCCAAAGCCAGAGAGAGAGAGAGCGCTTTGGAGCCGCTAGCCTGGCAGGCAGCCTAGTTTGCATTTGCGCTTGTCGCTGCTGTCACAGCTAGCTCTTAACTCCTGATGGCCCGAATAACTACTAGCCTCTCGCTTTCCAGGAGGGAGAGACGGAGAGAGAGAGAGAGAGTAGAAAAAAGACATTTCTGACAGCAAATGCACAATGACATTTGTTTGTTTGTTTTGTAAGATAGTTTCCTCTATGTTGCAATGTAACACAGCTGTTTCTACATTTCTTTATTCCCTTTTAATTGCACACACATTGTTTTCGCTTTTCGCTGTTTTGTTACACTTTCGCTGTGGCAATGTAAACGTCTCATGCCAACAGGCCCCTTTGTAATTGAATAAAGAAATCGAGAGAGAGTAGGAGATTTAATCCCTCTGGTACATAATATGTCTGTGGTCTGTCTGGTGTCTTCCATTCACCTACAAAAGGTTGCAAAGCAAAAAAGTCCTCTGAGAGTTACAAATAGATCAGTGATCACTATGTGGAATATTTGGGTTACAAACGTAGCCTCGGTTCCCCGAGAGCAGCATGATGCGCGAGAGTCTCGCTACGGATGAAAAGCCTCTCGTTGCTCGTGCTGTACTTCATATTCAGCCGCCCCGGCTGTGTGTCTCTCTCCAGAATAATAACATGTTTTTTAAGGCTAAGGACAACACAGCATTGCGCGATGATGAGGCATTCATTAGGCTTAACCCTCCTTCCTTCGCACCAACCCGCCACCCCTCCCTTTCCTTTCCTGTTTCCCTGTAAATACAGTCTGGAGAGGAGAACATGAAAAGATGAATGGGGTGTATTAAAAGGTCAACGGACCTCTGGGAGGAGAACCAACCGTGCCGTGGTGGGTCGGTCCTAGAGCAGTTTTTCCTCCCCAAACATTCTTTTTTGGGGTCTAGTAACTAAAATGGAACGGATCCCTTTAGTTTACGGGTCCATTTGCAGTTCCATTTGTACACTCTCAGAGTTAAGAACCAAACAGCAAGCTTGTAGAAGGAGGAGGACCCACTTTCTAAGACCCCCAGGTCTTGGGGTTTCAACCGTTTTCACCACGTGTCAAAAAATAAATACAAAATGTGTCTTTACTTATATCGTCTTCTGTGCAAAGTGGAAACATCATTATGTCCAAAACTGTTCTGCTAACTTTTGCGTGACTATAGTATGATCACGTATATATAGTATTAATTTACGGGAAAGAAAACACATAAGTTAAATATTGTTAAAATATGGAGAGAAGAGTTTTCTGCCTGGCAGCGTTCATTTAACCTGGCCTGATGGTGGTATGTGTACAAGGGGGACGTAAGGACGTCCCACCAGAAGAGGGAACTGGGAGGTTCTGGTGGGAGGGGGGGGGGGGGGGGGCAAGATGGGCTCACCAGCCAGACATTTATGAATGTGCTGCTACCACTGGCTCTCCAGGCTACATTCATTACACTCACACACGCACGCACGCACGCACGCACGCACACACGCACACACACACACACACACACACACACACACACACACACACACACACACACACACACACACACACACACACACACACAGAAAAACACAGGGGGTGACAAGAGGAGAGGGGAGGGGAGTGGAGGGGAGGGGAGGAGGGCGATAACTGTGTGTTCATTTTCTCTATCTGGTTCATCTAGCTAGCACTACTCCAATCTCTGCCCCTAAGAGCGCACACACACGCACGCACGCATGCATGTATGTGCGTGCATGCACACACACACACACACACACAAACACACACACACACACACACGCACACACACGCGATGGTGCACCCCACCCCCACTGCTAAACAAAGGAGGGGGGAAATGGTCAGTGAACGAACACCAACTGACATAAAACAGGCTTTAAAGTCCTTGTAATGAGAACCATCTGAGCTGCAGCAAAACACACAGAAACACACCAGCCTGGAGCTCTCTCTCTCTCTCTCTCTCTCTGTTCGTCGTGTAAAGTAAAGTTAAGCACATTTACTCAAGTATTGTACAATTTTTAGGTACTTTTACTTCACTTATCGAGTATTTACTTTTTTCACTATAGCCTACTTTATACTTCTACTCCGCTACAATACAGAGGCAAATATTGACTTTAATACAAGTACAATAATGTTTTGTTACTACTAGTAATTACTAGTATTCAAAAGCATATCCCAAATTTGGGATATTACTACTTTTATTTTTGGTACATCTTGACGTTATTACTTTTGCACAATTAGTCAAAAATCTTAGTACTTCTTCCAACAACTAACTCTCTCTCTCGCACGCAGACTCGGAGCAGACACTGGGTAAAGCAGGCAGTGCTACCGGAGGGAATTATGGCAAATGTGGACATGTAGAACTGAAAAAGGCAGAGAGACCCGACCGTTCCCAATGAGAGGAATTCAAACAGAAATGTCCTCATAGCGGAGAGCACTTGAGTGATGTTAAACCGTACGACGTAGTCTACATTTAAAGCATAACATTCACCATGGCTTCTCCCCGCTGACATACTTCAATGCTGGGGGGGTAACGTATTACATAAGTGACACATTGTATACGGGTTTCATCAAGACATTTACCTATAAGCCTCTAGTCTAAAATATAAATTTAATACCATTATTGTTGAAGTAACACACAGTAACAGAGAGTAGTATGTTACTCTCCATAGGCTTAACCTAAGAGAGAGCAAGAGCGGTAATTTACTTTTAATTGAAAGTAGTGTATAAAACATATATTTTACATTTCCAACTTCCCAACCACTGCTTCGTTTCTCTCCGGAGAAGAGAGGAGTGCTCGGTCAAAGACACCCAGCCCCTTTTTTGCAGGGGGCCGGGGGTATGGCCACTGTCTCAGAGTCATCACCAAAAGAGGGGGAGTAGTAGGTTGAAAGAAGAGAGAGAGGGGGGGGGGGGCGACAGAAGGAAACAGTAGAAGGAGAGATGCAAGGAAGTTAGTGAACAGGAGAGGGGGGGGGGGGGGGAGAGGAGAGAATAAAAGATAGTTGTTCATGAACAGGAAGTGGAAGGTGCGTTTACCTGAAAGCCCCACAGGGGCAGAGTAGGTCGTTCCTCCAGTGTCACTGGATGCAGGTCCAGAGTCTGGAGAATCTGTCGCAACAGAGACAGAGACATTATGTGTTAAAAGAAGGCTTTTATTTGTCATTTTGTCATACAGATCATGCCCGAAATAGGCGATCTCCATACAAGCTCACAAATCCGCCACAACATGCTTTTCACCAAGAACTATAACTACAACTCAAACGATAAGAGTTTAAAAAATTGGTTTAAGTCAAGTAGATGGTTGTGCACACATTGGTCAACTCATAGAGGTGCGTTTCCAACATGCTTGACACTGACCAGAGCTAATCCCCCATAATCCGGGACCAGGAGTGAGGACAGACCCCTGATTTACACACAGACTACGGAATGGGTTTCTACTCACAAGCATCGATATATTACATTAAGGGTGGAAAAAGTGTGCTTGGCTGTTAGCGGTGCGAATGCGACAGTCCTAATACACGCAAACTAGAGTCCTAGTGGGACTATAGTAGCCCCCCCAAGTATAGGCCCCAAGAGTGAAAAAGCCCCAGTGGTGTACTAAAAAGCCGGGTGCTTTGGGAGAAAACTGACCCCAACCCCGTAACCATAATATATCTCGTCTGTGTCAGATGGAAAATTCATATGTCCAAAACTGTTACTTTTCAGGATTCAAATTCAAAAGTAGCTAGCTCAAGCAGATCTGCTATACTTTGTTTTGATGTGACGCTGTAGTATTATCAAGTAGGGCCAAGTAATGCAACACGTGATATGGAGATAAGAGGTCTCTGCCCGGCAGCAACACATTCTGCATACGTATGTGCTAGCAGGGGATAATCTCAACCACCATATTTCTGCCCTATTTCGTGTACATGATTAGAGGAGACATTTGTCACAAATTGTCAAGAAATGACATACAGACAGACAAACTTCCATTGCCATCCTCACAGCCCTGCCGCAAGCGCTAAAAATACAGAGCCATTGTTTTTTGTGTACGTGTGAGTGTGTGTTCAGTTTCCCAAATCATTAATAAGAATCTACAGTTTAGCAGGATATAGTCCATCATAGCCAAAACAATGAAGCCGACAGTCGGGACCGCAAGGCAAGACATGGCAGCTTTGAGAGCGGCATACCGTAATTTCTTTAATGGCCGACCCACAGGCAGTTAAAACAACCTCCCTCCCATCCCCTCCCTCATAGTGGAATAATAATAAACTCCACTGTTAACACTTTGTAATCTAAGACTAGTTCCAACTTGATGCCGAGGATTACGTTTTGAGTAAAACCTCGGTACTGTGAACGATGCTGAAAAAACGAAACAAAACACTGTATCCCAAACAGTGTGGGTAGCGGACCAATGTTTATGGGCCACGAGTAGTGAATATACCCCTTTATCAACATTTTCCATAAGTTAAGAATTCCTTTTAAAAACACAATCGAAAATGGTAGATCTACAAGCTTGCAGGCACTATTGTTGCTATTGTCACTAGCTTGGGTCCCGGGGAGACGTCAAATGTCTCTTTTGGGTCTCGGGCTGAAAGGTTTAGGAAGCACTGCTGCTGTAGAGAGCATTGGGAGTGTGCTAGCTGAGTATAATAGTGTGCTGCTGCTGGTGGTGTCCTGGTATTCACTAATGATACATTCCATTCACTGCACGTCACCACCTACCATCCTGTAAACCACACTCTCTATGGCACTGCTGGCCACTTTGATTTGATCACGGCTATGCTAGCCTTTAGCTGTTAAATTCCGGACTTTTACTTGGAACAGAGAATTTCTCCATATTGAAGTATTGATACTTTTACTTAAGTAAAGAAATCACACCCATGTGATCCGAGCGGTGCACGCTGTGTGTGACCCCACCCCCCGCCCCCACCACCCCCTGCCCAGTCATTGGCTGTCAGCAGCCGGCCCTGGTCTCCCGGGCAACAGTTCCCAGCTGACCACAGGGGCAAGGGGGCATCAAGCCCCGTTATACTCGGCTGGCGCACAGCGGTAGAAATTAACTAAAGTACATTTACTTTGAGTACAGCCACGGCGACGCGATGAGTTGTGTAGCCTTATAGATCACAACGAGCTCGTTAGGTTTGAGTCACCAGACAGAGAGTGTACGATTCATGTTCCCCCGGAGCTGAAACAACAAGCTCGTATTCTACGTCTCTCTCGACCGCTGCGATTCCAAGCAGACAGTGTCTGCTTGGACACACATACAGCTCAGCATGCTGCCTGACTGTCACTGAAAACGGTGCCTTTAATTGCTTTATAATAATAAAGGAAACAATTGCATTGCTGACCATGTTCTATTACTAAAAAGCTGGTGAGATGGGGAGGACACCTGTTATGTAATGTAGCAATGATTACTATGGGAATATACAGCTATTTAATACTTATTCTAAAGAAAACCATTGCTCAGTATACAATGCTCTCTCGACCTTACTCTCTCTCTCTCAGTACGTGTACAAGGGCTTTTCCCTCCCTGATACTACTGGTAAAGTGAGTCTTTTCATTTATACCTTCATACCATGTCATCCATTAATCACAGTCTTTTCTCTATTTCTCTATTAGCCATGCATGGTTATTTGGAGTCCCATTCTGTTGGGTTAAGAGTGGTACGGAGGGCAAATATTAATACCACAATGATGCATTCATCTGCAGAGGCAGAACAAGTCACGCTGTCGCAGGAAGGATTAACGTGATTGGGACAGGGGTGTTTGACTACATGTGCCTGGGGGATCAACTCAACTGTCACTTGGACGGTTGGACCCCTACTGCACAGTTCAATTACCCAGTTTAGTGAATTTACATTCTGTCTTATGGTGGTGTCAAGCACCAAAAATAGCAAAACAGCAGAGCTACAAGCTCACGGCGTTGATGAATTGTGAGCTTGTATATAAACTATTTTCAGCGCTCAACACTGCGTCATTATGGACAAAGTATAAAACCCTGTTCCCACGTGCTTGAAATGCCTGCTACTGGCATGTTTAATATTGGCGCCCTGAGAGAACGGGTCCCGAATTTGAATGTGGATATATATATATATATATAGTATTGTACCTTTGGTGTCTCACATAACCCAAAAAGCATCACAATGGGAATGAGCATCACTGTGAAGTTTGAGAATCTCTGCCCGACAGACAGACAGACAGACAGACAGACAGACAGAACCCCCTATAAACTATAAAGAGCGACAGCTGCGGCTGTAATGACTTCCTATTGTTTCTGTCCATTGAAAGCCACTTTCTCCTCCTGACTGACTGACTCACAGGCTGCCGGGTTTGACTGGCCATTGTGCTCTTCCTCCACTGATTGTGAGTGCTGGTGGTTGAAGGGGGGAGGGGGGTGAAAACCAAAAGAGACTAAAATAGGCCTGCCCTCCATGGCATGCAAGGAAGAAGTACTCACTTTTTTTTTTACTTAACCACTTAAACCCCAGCATCCGTTACCGTATTACTGTGAGGGGAAACTCTCGCTGAAAATAGACGATCTACAAGCCCACAGTGCGCTCGCAATGCAGATATTTAAGTACAGCACTTGGGTAAATGTACTTGGATTACTATGTGTCGTGCCGTGCGGGGTGGTGGTCTTCCACGGGGCAAGAGGAGGAGGAACTCTTGTAAACAGTTAATGGAGCGCTGGCACGACGCCCTGCGGGAAGCCGCCTTGCTCAACGAGCTCTTCCTCCTCTCCCCCAGCCTGCACGGCGCCCACATATATATACTATCTAGACAGGAAACCCCCCAAATCGAACATACTTCAAAAAGTGACTCAGCCACACTGACATAATATGTTGCATGATGACAATGCATGCCAATTAACCACTTAAGGACTCCCATTATGCTGCTTCCCAAACGTCTAAGGTCGAGACTCAAAAGAGAAATTATTAAACATCCGTTTTATAATTTATGGAATTTATTCGATTTTAACTTAGATTTCTTCATGACATTACTGGGGGGGGGGTGGAATCATTGGGGTTTGTTTTTAATTAATTCATCCTTTTTTGCCTTTTTGGGAATGTTTTTTGAAAATGTTTTGAAATAACAAAACAAAAAACTCAATGGCATAAAAATGTTGCTCGGCAAACCAGTACTCTATGAATGCTGGGGTGACCCACTTAAGCCTATCTACAAGTCTTGTACTTTTTGCTATTTTGGAACTTCTTAGAAAACTTGTTCACAACAACGTGGCATTGTGTGAGCCCGCAATAGATTGCACTGAATTGCATTTCGCTTCTTGTAACTGTATTGATTAGAGATTCTTATGGATCTGCCATTTTCACCATTATCAATGTGTGTTTGGGAAACTTTCTGGAAAGTCTTGTACTTGCCTATGTTTGTTTTTAAAAGCAAGGACTCCAGTACTTTAACTCTTTGTCCAAATTTGACCGGGCAACTTTCACTTGTAGTCGAGACCAGGAGTAATCTATCTATACTTTGTACCACACCACCACAGGGGGAATAGGACAGTCAAATGAGATCCGGAGTGGAGGATTGGTGGCTTTCAGAAACAATGGGCTAGTTAAGGATAATGGCTCCTGTCATGATGATCTCACATTGCACAGTGATTGATAGTTGGCTTGAGAGATCAATTGCATGCAGGAAATTGTTGCCGACACAACTTAACTGAGGCCTTCGACTTGTGTGACAGCAAGCGAGCAACCCAGCGCCTTCAGCCCCGACTCCTCTCTGTATAGATTCATTCGGCTGATAAATAGCTTGTTGGCTCCAGAGATGTGCTTCTGTCTGTCTGCCCGTTAAATCTGTTGTATGATTTGCAATTCTGATTTCCTCTCTAAACAAAAGCTTCTATCTAGGCTACATCCCCCTCCACCCTCACCCCCCAACCCACCTTGTGCATGATGTGTGTGTGTGTGCACCCGCAACACACACAGCCATTTACACAACAATAGCGACTCCTTCAACACCCCACCCTGTCCCGGGCCCCCCCACCTAAACACATTTGTATGCATCGACCCAAAAGCAAAATCTCATTTCCCCGCTTGTGAACAATTCACTTGCTAAATATACAAAAGTACAGACGGCTAAACCAAAAGGCCAGACAACTTAATACGTACCCCACACAAACCTATACACCAGTGTGGACCCGCAAATTAATGTAGGCCTATTTGGCCATGGACTCTGCTGTCTGACAATATTTTGTGTCAGGGACCCCCAGGTCCCCCATAAGATTTTATTCCCTCAAGATTTTAATAAGATTTAAATAGCAGATATACAAGCTTGGAGCTCACAATGCGTTTAATAGATACAGTAGCCTATATGTTTCAAGTCAAGTGGTATGCTATGGGCCTATAACTCATTTTGCTGGGGAACCCTCCTCAATGGACCCCTGGGGGTCCACGGACCCCACTTTGAGGACCACTGAGCCCTATACAAACAATACACATACATAAACACAAATACATTCACACACTATCCTGCCAGTCAGTCAGTCAGCCAGTCAGTCAGTCTCTAGCTTGGTATCTCAACTAGGTGCTATGTGGGCCTGGCTGCCAGCCATGGCTGCCATGCTATAACTGCCCCCGCCAGTCAGGCGTGCCACTACACTGCTATCATAAATCACAACACAACATGGAGCCGTTTCCACCATCAGACACCCTCCATGCACGCGCACCTCACGCAGAGAGAGAGAGAGAGAGAGAGAGAGAGAGAGAGAGAGAGAGAGAGAGAGAGACAGACAGTGAGAGAGAGAGAGAATCATCCCATCGTTTTACAAGACCCTTCACTGACTCCAAAGTCCTCCTTCAGTTTTATTTTGAAGTATACAGTCGTGTTTGCTTTAACATACCCAACTTTAATATACCCAATAATATATATTGGTGTCCATGTTATAAAATGTATAAATATAAATAAATACAAACTGATCCAACTCACCGGGTGGTTTAAGAAAGTCCATGGGGTAGCGTGAGTACGGTGGAGGGGGAGACTCTGCATGGGGAAGGGGGGTTGGGGGACAGACAGGGAGGAAGGAGAGACTGATGAGAAGAAGAGACAAAAAAACACGCGAAAAGATCGAAACTTACGATAACAGTTGGCATTCTTTTGGTAGAGAGAGAGAGAGAAAGAGAGAGAGAGAGAGGCAGGGCGGTCGGGCGGCTATTGCCTTTCATTTGGCAGGCAGATAAACAGGGGGGCGCCTGGCGCCAGCACAGCCCTATCAGCGTCTAGGGCAGACTACTGAGAGATACGGGCCTCTTTTTGGCCACTGCATGCATGGTGGAAGAAGTATACTCGGATGTTTTTACTTTTAAGTAAAAGAAAGAAAGAAAGGGGGAAAGTATCAATAGCCTGGCCACGATTCATGTAGACTTTAAAGGGCCTGTTAGGCGGCCTATTGAAACATTTTACTTGCGTAAAGGTATAGCGACAAAAAGTAGCATATTTGCATCAAAATGTAGCCTAGACTACTTGAAATTAGCATAACATCTACTAGCTACAATTAAGCTCACAACCTCGTGTGATTGTAGGCTATTGGCTATTTTAGAATAGCTTAAATGTAAATGGAAAATGGGAAAATAGCCTAAATGTAAAAAGTGGTAGGCCTATTGTATAACTAGTAAAGGCCAAATACATTACTTGTATATGCTACTTGAGCATGCATGTACTTTATTAGGCTACTTTCCACCAGTGCTTTTTGGCTCAGGACAGCGCGCACACACACACACACACACACAGAGAGAGAGCCTGCACTTAGTTCACGATGGAAACACTCACCATGCAGTCACTGCAATGGCCCTAGCTATCTGAGTCGTTGAACTTTGGAAAAGAATTGTGAAATGATAAAAACACAATGCAAGGCTTTGCAAAGTGGACCCTCTGAAAGCCATCGAAGAGGTTACACATGTAGCCCAATATATTCTGAGTTCCTAGGCCAGTAGGCCTATACTAATAGCTTTGACGTTGAGCCAGTTATTCCCAAACAAAACATGACGTCAAGGATTTTTTTTAAATCATCACCAACATGTATATAATTTAGGTCTCGTGGTCGTCTATTACAGACACGTTTCTGTGTCACTATTATGTTTATTTATTGTTAATTGTTGTGAATGAGAACTCGCATGAACTCCATGTTTGACAACACTGTATCTGATATAATGGTGTTATTACATGACACTGTCGCCCAACACCACGTGACCCTATATGGAAACTGAAGATGGCGTTATTGTCATTCCAATTAATCTAATTGCAAGGAGTGCTTGACACGTGGTTTGACAGTGTATAGCAGCCTGACTGTACCTGATTTAATATGATGCAACGGCCAACAAATAATGACATTTTATTTGCTGTTTTTTCCCCAGTTATTATATAATTCTAGTTCTGGTTATAACGCCATGGACCAGAGATAATATCATTCCAGACTGACTCACCTAGTTCACAAAGCCTGCTCATGTGGTGCGGGTTGCAGCAAACTAGCTCTGGGTTGGTTTTCCCATAGGATTCACAGCAAGATAACCTCTTCAGTTCGGAGGTATGCCTGAGGTCGGGCCACCGGAACACCTTGGAGAGCAGCAGCGGGAGGGAATAAGACTGTTGACCCACTTTGGCGTCCACTTTGCCGGGCAGGAGCAAGCAGGGGCTCCGGGCGCCCCCCTTGGACTCCACCGCCTGTAGCAGCACCTCCAGCTGCTTCTCCTTTATCTTTTTGAGTATCGAGTGGGTCAACGCCTTCAGTTCGGCCTCCGACCCGGCGTTGGACTTGGCGACCTTTGCCGTTTTGCCCATGCAGCAGCCCCCGGATGATCCATGCGATCCCCTGCTGCTACAGTCCGCCTCACCGGCGTCGCCCTCGGCGGGCGCGCGGCTCCTCCAGAGTCGCCGGACGAGCCCCGATCGTTTGGTCCTGAACATGCGGGACGAAAAGAGGGTTTCCCGGCTAAAAAACGAGCATCGTGTCCGCGAATCATGAAGATTCCGGGATCCGAGTCCAGGCAGGAATAAGCAGCCTGAGATAATATGGTGGAAAAGCCGTGTGCAGGGGAAGCAGAGGCAATCCGTAGCATGCGCCAGTCTCTGTTGCCTAGGCTATAGCCTACTCCTAAAACCTAGAGCTGGTAAAACACTGCCACGGTGCATAGGACAGTCAGATCTCATTTAGGGAGCGAATAACCATCACCTAAATGTATTTTTTAAGACTCACAATAGCAGCTTACAAATGTGTATGACGGTTTTCAATGCAAAGACATTTGGTACACCACAGCAGCAGATAGGTTATACGTGTTATATATGTATTCATTTGGTAGGCTAGTGATGAGCTTGCTTCGAGCTAACCTATACATATACCATGCCGATATACTTAAGTATTATGGTTTAGGATTAACATGGTAAAAATAGCATATATAATGGTGCAGTATAAATAGACGTTTGCGTTTGTCTGGTATGATGGAATAAAAGGCTCGGCAGCCTGTGAAAAGCAAAACTCGCCTCTGTCTTCAAGAGCATAATCCACACACAAAAAATCCCAGGTCCAACCACTCGGTATTGCACCGACTATAGGCTTGGCTAATTGTATCCCTTATTATATCATCTAAAATGTGACATATGTGCATTCTACATAGGAGATGTGGTGGGGCTTCGAAAATATTTGAACCTAGAATTCGGGGGGCCTCGTTCAGAGTAGACGCGGATCCAAAAAGAAAAAGCCACACCAAAATCCTGAAGTGATCCACCGAGGTGCCGGACGGAATAATCTAACCGTAGTTGCAATGTACTTGCGTTTTAACCCGTCGCGTTATTATAGCCTGCCTGATACGTCCAATGCAGCGGGGGGGTTTTCAACCATAAAAAGAAATCCCGTGCCAAATTAATCCAATTGTATGCTTTTTTTCCTCTTCTTCTCCCGTGTCTTCTTCAATGCGAGCAGCAGCAGAGCCGGAACGCCAGCTGTGTAGCGACACTAGAAGTGATGTGATCTCGGCGGAAAGCAGTCTGCATATGACTGTATATGGTTCCACCGTGCCCTTGTTGCGTTGCGTCTGTGTCTGTGTCGCTGCGCTCTCTCTCTCTCTCTCTCTCTCTCTCTCTCTAGTCCAGACCGTCTCTCTCTCTCTGACTGACTGACTCCCCTCCGGCTCTCGCTCTCCTCTCCGCATTGGCGCGCCCGGTCACGTGGGGTGTCTAGACACCCTGTCGCTTAAAAAAATGTGATTGTGTTGCGCAAACAAGAGATCAAGTAACCCTACAGGCTCACAGGCAAAACGTTTTTTTTTGTTTTTGTTTTAGAGAGAGGAAAGTTAGATTGTCAGGAACAAATTACAAAATATATAACTTTACAGAGTAAAGTTTAAGAAAGGACAACAATATTGAGACATTTCTGGGAATGAGTGATTTGATAGAAAACTTAGAAACATGCTTCTCACCCATAGGCCTACTGTATAACCAATATTTATTTGACCAATAAGGAGTCATTCTGACTCAATAAGACCCGCATGTTGACATTATCATGCTGGACTAAACAGTGCTATAAGCAGTGGTTCTCCAACTTGTGCATGTGTGTGTATTTCAAGGACCCAATACTATTACTGACAGTGCCTACAAATGGAACCGCATGCGGACCCTTCTCAGAGTTACAGACCTGGCTGTAAGGGTCCATTTGGAACCCCTGACCTGAGGGTATACCATGCACCGTCCATTAAAGCCACTTTGAGAGGGAACGCTAGTGGTCTAATGATTGAATATGGGGAACTTGTGCATGCACCCACCAGAACCCTTGTGTTTAATTAGGTTCGATCTGTAAACATTTCACAACACAAGATTGTATCATTATTATAATGAACAACCTCACATTTGGTTTGGTTCTAGCCTGTAATTGGTGCATTGCATGACAAGACCCAGTGCTGCCGCCCTCTGGCCAAAGAGACAATGAGCGTCCACTCATTCATTGGGTTTTGACTAGTCTGTCACCTCGTGTATATTCTAATGAGCGTGAGACAATAGAAATCCATTTCCGTTCGGGATAATGAGACGTCAGTTGTTTTAAATGAAAGACATAGGCTAAATGCAGCTTACCTTACGCTTCATGGCTTTTTTTTATAACCAATTTAAAGTAGCAAAAGTATTTTTAAAGTCTGTCTTTTTTTTAAGTTCCTACACAGAAAATTTGTATGTCATTAAATGTTCTGATGAATTGAATATAAGGGACCACAATGCAAACAAGGCTTTTAGTGCATATATATATATCCTCTTAGCAGAACTTGGACTGTTCTTTCCTGTGCAGATTCTACAAACAGTTCATTAAATGTATCAAACATTTTGGTTAACTCTGCAGATTTCGATTGATTTGGGTTGTGATGTATAGGCCTATATAGCTATGCCAGCAAGATGATAAAAAATATTCCCTTGAAATGTCTTACAGCCAATAAAAAAAATAGCTATATGGCTGACACAATCCATATAGGCCTATATAGCAATATCGCATTGCAGTCAATTATGTCAAAACAAAGTGAACGGAACAGGAGATATATAGGCGAGGAATGCCTCTGGCCCAATTGTGTTCTCTCTGCTCTCTCTCTCTCTCTTTTAGGCTCTATACTAGACAGTGGACACGTCTAGATAGAAGACAGACAGTAGGTTATGGGAGGCGTATATGTTAATGTGGGCTCCAGTGTGTCGCCGCGGGGCAGACGGCAGAGGGGATGGGGTGATGGTAATGATAATGGGGAGAAGAGATGTGCATGTGCTCCTCTGGTCCGCCAGTCAATAGCTCAGCTCCATTGTTACAGGACTCCCCACTGGCGCCGCGAGCAGCACCGTGCCGCCACCACCATGCATGCAACAGCCAATGCAGGCATGCTGCAACAGCCATTGCAATTGTTGCACTGTTACTTTCTTAGCTTACGCATGTTTCTTGATAAATGTTTATATGTGATCTATTCCCATGCTTTTTTTGTTCTTGCTTAATGTAAATCGCTCTGGATTAAGAGCGTCTGCTAAATGCCTAAATTGTAAATTGTAAATTGTTGCAATTGCAGCGTTCTGCCGGCCTAACGGTGTTGATCAACTCTTGCAAAAAACTCCAATAAAATGTGCAAACACTGTACACACAGCAGCAAGATTTGTTGCTGTGTGTTTGCGACAAACGGTTAGCCAATGGAATACAACCACCCTAAGGACTATTATAGGCTGGCTACTATCTGTAGGCTACCAAGTACAGTAGCCTACCTAGACCTACTGCATGTAAACAGAGTTGCTACCTTTAAACACATTTTCAGCTATGTGTGTGTGGGTGGTCTGAGCACGAAAACAGCATGGTTGTTTTTCACCACCTGTGCGCATTTTGCGCAACCTAACACACACGCACATATTAACTGTAGGCTATATGGTGATTTCGGGTGTGCCAGTACAGTTACAGTATAGTAGAGGGTTTAAAAAAAAAATAGGCCTAGGCTACTATTTAATAATAGGTTCTCAGATTGGTCCCAAAGTGACTGCAAAAAAAATGCTATTTGTTTAAAAAAAAGGAAAAAAAGCTTTATACCCTGTATAACGCAATGTGACTAGCTGTTTACAAAATGTTGCAGCCTATCATACTTTCCCCATTTTCAACAGTTCTTATTATTTTGACACTTTCTTTGGCAATGTAAACGCATGTTTTCTCATGCCAGTAAAGCTCATTTGAATTGAATGGAATTGAATAGAAGCTATCACTAATCAGGGGCCACGGTGGCACAGTTGGTATAGTGCTGTCGCGTGTCGCCTCACAGCTAGAAGGTCCTGGGTTCGATTCCCGCTCGGGACGCTGTGGGTGCTGGCGGCGTGTTTCCTCCTCCGCGTCATCAGTGCCCATACCCGAAGGCGGGGTTGGCGAAAGGGCCTTTCTGTGTGGAGTTTGCATGTTCTCCCCGTGTCCCCTAGCCCCTAGG
Organism: Protomyctophum parallelum; assembly: GCF_964188405.1. Lineage (NCBI taxonomy): Eukaryota > Metazoa > Chordata > Actinopteri > Myctophiformes > Myctophidae > Protomyctophum > Protomyctophum parallelum. Next base: position 23,162,805 of record NC_139713.1, read on the forward strand.
GTAGGTACCCTCACAAAAAACATGCAGTAATCCTGGTCACTAAACTGCCTCCCCCTGGCCAGCCGGCGCCTGATGGAGGGGAAAGGAACTGGTTGGAATAACGTGTTCCTTCCACGTGCTACGTCCAACCAGGGAAACCCCCCCCTGTCAGGTTTAAAGGAGAAACTTGGACACTCAGGCATGAAGGAAGCATGAGTTGCTCTCCCCATGTCCCCCATATATGGGGACTATATTGGTGGAGGGTGTGTAGAGCCCAGGATCACATTAGATGATTGACACAGGGGTGAAAAATGGGTTACAAAATCGTAGGATAAAAAATATATAAAAAAATAAAAGAAGCTATCACTAATCTGACTCAATATCAGACAAAATGAATCCGTTGCAGTAGGCTAGGCTGTGGTTCTCAAACATTTTCATGATAACCCCCAAATTGATCTGTATTTGGCACTGTGGACCCTCATTCGAGAATAATTTGGTTCATTGTGTTGCTGGGGAGGGGGGGTTGTCAATGAAAGGTGTTTATTGAACCCCCTTCCACTAGTTAAACTATTAATCTGGTGTCTCTGCATGGTCATATGTAGAGTTGCTGGCCAGCTCCATGCAGATGTGTAGGTGATGATCCAGTCTTCTCCATGTATGGCTATCCAGGGTTTGATGAGGCCAACAATAGCTATAGAGCGTCGCAGTCCCTCCCCCTTTCAGAACAACGGGTGGCCCAGGAAATGAATCCCAATGCATTTTTCCCATAGGCATTTCTTATTTTTTTTATTTAAAGACCTTTTAAGCGTTGTACGAAGCCAACTCTTGTCGTGACAAATCATGAGAACAAACACATTTTTTCGGGCCAAACAAAGAATTAGAAAGTAGAAAAAAACGGCAGGTTACAACACTTTTTTTGTTGTTTTTCTTCTTTGTAATTATTTGTTTGGTCCAAAATATTGGTTGACTTTTTTGATTACGTTGGTGGCCATTTTATCAGCGGAAGGATTAGCCTCCAGGATGGAACCTAGGTAGGTAATTTCATCTTTTCGTGTGATAATATTGTCACATAAGTGTCACTCTAACCAAGAAGCCATCTGCCTTGCTGAGATTACTATTTGATCCAAAGAGAATGCATTCAGTTTTTCCCAGGTTTTCCCAGATTCTACCGAGTTCAGAGCCTTTTCAACCTGCAGTTTGTTCCTGTCCGAGACCAGCAGTGCTGAGTCATCTGCGAACAGGAACAAGTTGCAGTCACAAGCTGATGTCATGTCGTTTACATATATTAGGAACAGTAAAGGCCGTATGCTTCCTTGTGGAACACCACAGCTCACTGGGAGGGGGGACAGTGTTCCGTTCACCTCCACCATCTGTTCTCTCCCCTCCAGGTAGGATTGCATCCAGCTCACTGATGTGCAACAAAACCAATTGCTTTTAGCTTGTTAACCAGTATGGAGTGGTTCACTGTGTCAAGCCTTTTGGAGGTCCAGCTTGACCATGCCGCAGTATTTGCCAGCATCCACCATCCACCATTTGCAAATGGTGGATGGTGCAGAAATAAAAGCCTGCATGGGTACCCCCAGAATAGATGAGTTAATACATCATTTAACTGAAATATTAAGAGGTTTTTAATACCTCCAAATAGAAAATAATAGATCATTACTTACTTATAGCCTAGGCTACTTACGCCAGTTCGCTCCAGTTGGTTCCAGGTCATCTTCATGGTCTTGGTCTCTGATTTTACCAATATTTATCTGTGGTGGAGTCAAACAATATGAAATGCATCAACTCCTCCAATTTTTTTTGAGGGGCACTAGCACCTCCTATACAGCTTTTGTCCACACACTTCTTATATTTGCCATTGACAATGAAAGCAGAAATTACGTCATATATAGACGAGCAAATCGGCTAAACAATCACATAAATTCAGCTGTTCATGAGATAATGTATGATAATGATTTTATACTAGTGATAAGAGCGCCGCTCACTTCACATAGGTGTGACCGAAGGTCACAGCTAACTATGGAATCGTTCGTTTTTCATCACTCAAAATCCCCATACACATGGGGAAAGCCTGCATATAGTGCCCAGAGTGGAATAGTAAGAGTGGCGACACTGGAACTATCCCATTCAGATAGAATGAGCACTTTCGCATTCCATTGACACAATGGGAGTCAACGACTTAACAGTCTTTAGTAGTCTTAATAGTAAGAGAGTTCGCCACTCTCTTACTATTCCACTCGGATTGTGCCCAGGTCTTGTGATATCACTATGACATCATCAGGGATATTAAGCCCATATACGGGTTGCTCTGACATTCCATATGTTGATCCTTCCCCATCCATCCTTCCTCTTTGATGTCTCCCTTTTGACTGATACCTGTCCATTTAAACTCTAGACGGGCCTACCCCAAAGTTATTTGTGCAGCCGCGCCTGGCAGCCGTTGAAAATTAGAGTTCTCAACAGGCCCGGAAATTAAGGCAGGGACCTACCTGAGCCCTAATCAAACCCTGTACACTCAAGTTCACCACTTCATTAAGTAGCTTTGTGTGTGCCTGGTTGCCTGACTGGCTGTGTCTGAGCATGAAAATAGCATTTGGTTGGTTTTCAAAACCAAGTGTCACTGACTGTTGTACAGCCTAACACACACATACATATTAACTGTACTGTATATATGATGATTTCAGGTGTATCAGTACAGTACAGTACAGTGCCGGGACCCCATGGGGACCCCCACACAGTAACTCTGTCATTTCTCAACCCAGTCCCCAGTCCCCAGTCCCCACTGGGGGGTCCCCAGTTCAAATATGATTAATTTGGGGGGGTCCCCAGTTCACATACGATTATTTTGGGGGGGTCCCCAGTTCACATACGATTATTTTGGGGTGTCCCCAGTTCAAATATGATTAATTTGGGGGGTCCCCAGTTCAAATATGATTAATTTGGGGGGGTCCCCAGTTCACATACGATTATTTTGGGGGGTCCCCAGTTCACATACGATTATTTTGGGGGGTCCACAGTTCAAATATGATTAATTTTAGTCATGATGAATTCCAAGTATGAAAGTATTCTGAAGCACCCACTTTGAGAAACCCTGGTCTACACTACAGTATGAATGTCTACAGTATGCATAAAGAAACAAAGAATAGATCAACCATCTGGCACTGCTATTCTATGAAGGTAGGTGGACACACACACACACACACACACACACACACACACACACACACACACACACACACACACACACACACACTCTTTGTTCACGCAGCCTTTCCATAACCTACCAATGACCCTGAGCTGAAAATGGGCCATTCTTTATATGAAATTGCATCAATTATATTGTCCTTGAGAATGGCAAAATTTCAGCCACGAAAAATCAATACAATGGAGACGAGAGGCACGGAATTCTCTCAGGGAAATGGGAGCTCCACACACAGACACAGAGGGTCCCTTTGTACCAGCGACGGGAGTCTCTAAGTGCTTTCATGCCTCCATTTATGATCGCTGACTGTCCTGCCTACAGCTATTATCATAACAGGAAATATATATGTAATAGTCATATTCAATATACACTTTCATTTATGGGTTAAATAATGGAAGAAGCAATTTAAATAAAAATATAGCTTTTCGAAAATAACGATAATAGCCGATCTATACGAGCTCACAATGAGACCGCAACACGTTGTGAGCTTGAAAATGTCCCGCTTTCACACTACACCATTGTCCGACAAAGGACGATGAAATAGGGCTTATATGGAAAGTCAGATTATAAACAAATCTATTCGAATTTGTTCACGTTTTGTTGATACATAAAACAATTATACAAAAAGAAAACACACCCTCTATATTATTTGATTAACCGAAAGAGTAATCGGTAGAATAATTGCTAAGAAGACGATTGATGTGCTCGGGTGTCAGGAGCAGTTGAACACCGGGAGATACAGTACGTCGTCCCGGTGGGGGCTCCTCACTGGCAGGCGAGTCAGCTGGATACAACAGCAGTGACAGCAAACTGGCATAACAAAGAATAAAAGTGGGTAAAAAGCAACAACAAAACAAAACACAGATATATAGTAACATGGGGCCGTATTTTCACCAGTGTTATACATACCCTACCCTATAACCCTTATCTATACCCCTAATCCCTAAATGTCTTTGCCTTTTTCACCGTTTGGAAAAAAACATTTTTGAATAGTTCAAACAGACAATCTACAAGCTCACAACATGTCAATGTAGATCGGCTAGTTGAACAATTTTAAAATGTTTTCAAAATAGTAAATAAAAGAAGTTTAGGGATAAGGGGTATAGCATGGCGAAACTAGGGCACATAAAGTATACAATAAGCGGTGCGTGTTGGATGGAAAGCTCATATGTCCAAAAATGACTTTTCAGGATAAAAAAAAAGAAAGAAGCTAAACGTAGGCCCACCCAAGCAAGGTGTCAGCGAGACAAGCGTGTGCTCCCTGCCGAGCAGTGTGATATCAGACTCAACACGCCTGCCTTGTTTTAATTCTTTTTTTTAAACTGCTGCGTCAGCCTACAACACGTTGGGAGTCAGAACAATGAAAGATGACCAGCATCCGGAGCCATCCGTAAAAAAAAAAAAGTAGGCCCACAAACGTTTCCTGAACTCATACATCTGATAGATTATGCACATAATTGGAAATGTGACAAAGTGTTTATTGAAACCGATATTTTATTTGTTGACCCCTATATTCAAAGATCACAATGTGATATTGCACAGAATAACAGAAAGCCATCTTACACTTTGAAGGAAGAGTCTGTGTAGAATATTAATAATAACAATCTGTAAAGTCTCTGCTGTTAAACTGAAAGTTCTGGTGGGGAGGGGAGGGGCAGGGGGACTACCAAAAAACAAACAAAACAAAACATACATCAAAATAAATAATTTCATAGAAAAAGTCTCCAGTTATACATGCAAGTAAAGTGGCTACCTAAGCAGACAAACATGACCGTACACAACAGGACATTTGGTTTCCTCCTCATTTAAGTACGCATCCTAGCCCCATAGTGAAAACGCAGTTCAAAGGTCAATCAAGTAGGCCAAAAAAGTAGCATGAACTGATCAAACAAACATACATTGATCAATGATTTAACAGGTATGCAATTAAAGCCGCTATTTGTCCCGTCAATTGAATTAACAGAACACTCACATCTCATAAAATCTGGTACTTTTCTCTTTGACCTGTTTTTCTTTTTAAACTCCAGTTCAAGACAAAAACGCATTTGAAACAAAACCAAAAAAAGGAATAGGGGGCTTATATGTGAAGTTAACTCACAGTACCTAAAAAACTTGCAATATTACAGAAGCCGTCCATGAAATAGATCCAGTATTAATAACAGTAATCCAGTAGCTGTGAACGACCAGTTCACCCAAAGCTAACGGATTCCAGCACTTAGATCATAGTTTAACAACTTAAATCCCATATACTTTGTCGAACTGACAAATTTGTGAAAATAGCCAATCTATAAGCTCACAACGCATCACACATCTAGACTGTTTTGATCTTATATACCGGCTTTTTTCACTATTTAAAAAAAAGATGTTGATAATCACATGACCCCCAAGAACATCTGACTGTGATCTGCCCAGGGGCATTCGCACCGCACGCTCAACTTTGCAAACGACCGCGGTTTTGACGGGCTAGACTGGAGCCTCCACCAGTGTGGAAAAGATCATAGTTCTGAGTTCTGCTGATACGGGGGGGAAGAGGGAGGGAGCAAATGTTAAGAGGTTGTGCTGAATTATTTCATAAAAAAACAATAATAATAATAATAATAATCAGCAAACTGTACAAGGTTGAGGCACTTTCAAAGCAGCGTGCACAGAGGATGGTTAATGTACGTTTATGTACAGATGCATATGCGCCCACACACGCACGCAGCACACACAAACACACACGCACACGCACACACACACACACACACACACACACACACACACACACACAGTAGAGCCCGACTGATGCCAGATCTTTGGGTCCGATGCTGACCCTGACTTCGGAGATTCCTAGTCCACCGATTAACAATGTTTTGAGCAATATTTTGTAAAAGAAAAAAAAGAAAAAAAATTAAAGGCCTTATTACACAAAAAGAAAATCTATTATGCTATCTATTAATCTATGCTATTACTTTTCTTTCGTAAAAATAGGGACGCCAGGTTTAAAGTCGCTAAAATAATCTCATCCAAAAACTCAAATAATGTCCGTTATCAGCCAGACCCCCCCCCCCCCCCCCAACACACACACACACACACACACACACACACACACACACACACACACACACACACACACACAAATGGATTTGGACATCCCCATCAGGAGGAGGAGTCCATGCTGAAGAGCTGGATGCCCTGCGGGCTCCAGTGGAGACCCACTCCCGAGTTGAAGACCAGGGACCACACATAGGGGATGAAGAAGTCCTCTGGCTGGTCCTCCTCCACGTACTTGAACTTCAACTCCGGGAACTTCTAAACGAGACACACACGCGCACAGAGATAGAGAGAGAGAGAGAGAGAGAGAGAGAGAAGGGAGACAGAGACACACGGTCATAATTCAAAATCAACCCGTAGCACGATACATGTCGTATCGTGGCCTCTGTATCGTGACGCGCAACGATTGTGAGGTTGTAGGCAATACAGAGCCATAATCGGTGTCATTTTTTCATTATAGCTATATCTATATATACAGTAGCAAGTTAGCAACATAGGTTTTTCAGAAAACTCTTGGGATTTAGAACAGTGTAGTTCTCAAAAATGGCAGATATACAAGAACGTTTTTGAAAAAAACCTTGAAAGTGTTGAATAATTTTCGAGGCAAAAACCCCCACTGATTTAGGAGGCATTGGTAGAATGGGCCTCAGGTCTGATCTGAATGGGTTAATAGGAGGTGATGTAATTCCATCTCAGTGGAAAAGGTAAGCTGCCGCTTGGGAACAGGTGTCATCCCGCAGCCTGACCCCTGACCTTTATAACGAGCTGGATAACCAGTGTAAAGAACATGGACTGGTCGTCCTGGTGACATCATCAGTCTAACAGGTAAAAATAATTAGTACATTGAAACTATAAACACTATATTCTGTCTACAGAACATGCTATCTAAATTAAATTTTTAGCATTTGCATAAATAAGCCTGCAGCACGCTCCGATACGCCACTGTTCTATTTTCTGTGCCGCGTCGTTGCGCACCCGGTGTGTGTTGGGCTTCAGAGAGCCCTATAGGAATCGTTAAATGAGAACCGTTAAGGAATCGGACCGCTAGGAGGGTATCGTTGCGGAAATATCCCAACCCTAGCTATATATATAATATTTTTAGCTTAATATCTTTTTAAATTAGCATTATTCCAAAGGATTTTACAAACAAATAAATAAATAAATACATGAAATAGACAATTTGTCATGAAAACATTTATCTAAAGAATTCCATGAATAAATGAAAATCTAAGAAATGACATACATTAAAAAAAACAATAATAAAAAACATTTAAGAAGTTGTGTAAAAAAAAAACATTTGTACACTCTCAAGAGTTATGGTGGTCCTTGAAATGTAAAAAGTGTGACATAGCGCGTCGTCCCATGAAGAATAAATGAGTGCTCGAGGCAGCCCATTACGGAGTCGACTGCAGCCAGACAATCAGCATGACTCAGACACAGACAGCAGCCCTACGGGGGGGGGGGGACTCGGGGGCCATATGCCATATGACTACCGAGGTGAGACCACCCACGTGACCACCTGGCCCTCCCAGACAATAAAGAAGCACGCTTATTATCTGGCGCTGCTGTGCTGGGTCGATGCGTGTGCTGCTGGGTGTGCAGCCCCGCCTATACACTGTATTAAAAGGTTTGGACCATATATCAGCCACGCTTTCACTTTTGCGACGACACTACTGGCAACGGCAATTATGGCTATTAATACTGGTAAAGTCAATTATGTCTGATAGACACTTTGTGTAGACCCGTTCTCTCACTACTGCCTTCACTAGGGGTGGGAGAAAAACTCATTCACTTAAATATCGGGATTTTTACAAGATTACAAAAAAAGATTCATGTCAGAAAGACTGACTGACTTTATCTGGCTGCATTAAAGTGTATGATTCAACTTGTCATGGTTTATATTGTTTAAAAGGTATATAATTGTTTTAAAGGACCTACAACATGAAATTCAACTTTTCCCATTGTTTTGTGTTTTTTTGTGCTCCCCTAGAGGTCTTCTATCCCCACAAATACCCAAATTCAATCAGGCTTTCTCATCGTATTTGGGATTATATGTACAGTGGTCGACTTTGTATAATCCCTCCCCCTCTTTCCAAATTGAGCATTTATCTTTGGAGACTGTGGGAGGTGGGTGGGCCTTATTATAATTAGTCAAATATGTGGGAGGGGGTACGTGGGATTAGGGTGTGGCAGGGAAATCATTTTCATACACAGCGCCCCCACCACATCAGGACATTGTGGTACTGCAGCTAAAACTGTGTTAGAAGAAGCCAGACAGAAATTACATGGACTGGTTATATCAGAGATTTAGGCTCAAACCATTAGAAATAATATGTGAGGGACATAAACAATATGACATTAAATATTAAAATACAGTTGCATGTTGTAGATCCTTTAAAATGTTCTAGTATTTAAAAAAAAAGTAACTTGTGGGGACAAAAATTGTAATATTGAAGAATTGCAATATGCAAGAATTGTTTAATCGCAATATAAATCGACTCTGCACCCTAGGTATCAAGAGCATATCGAATAGGGAGGTAAGTGAATCGTCCCATCCATAGCCTTCACCCATTAAAACCTGGAACGCGTCATTTTAGATTTGAGCTATATATATATATATATATAGGGTCCACCAAAATCTCCCGGAGGGGGCGTTAACATATGTGTCAAGTGGTAGCGGCCGCCATGTTGGCAGGCATTTCTCGTTTGTTTACAGTCAGCGGCCATCCGTGTGCGTTCTAATTTTTAAACACCAGAGGGAGTTCAACGAGCTCGTTCCTGGCGACAACACAGTGAGCCAACACCAGGATGGAAAGAAAAATCGTCGGCCTCGACAAGGACAAGCTTAACTTTGAGGAAAAGGAGCGTTACCTCAACAAAATCAAGGATATTGACGGTCTCGACCCCTATGAACACACTGACTGAATAGAGGATTCGATCTTCTACCACCACTAATGCGTCTACATTTAATGTTTGTCCTTGTAAGGTATTTCGAGGCCGACGTTTTTTCTTTCCATCCTGGTGTTGGCTCACTGTGTTGTCGCCAGGAACGAGCTCGTTGAACTCCCTCTGGTGTTTAAAAATTTGAACGCACACGGATGGTCGCTGACTGTAAACAAACGAGAAATGCCTGCCAACATGGCGGCCGCTACCACGTGACACATATGTTAACGCCCCCTCCGGGAGATTTTGGTGGACCCTATAGCAACATAAGTTTTTGAGGGGTGCCAAACCGATGAGGGACTGTGTGTGGGGAACTGCCCATAGATCCGAAGTCCCGTTAGTCCGAACATGCACTGCTCCCGTGCTTGCAGTTAGGTTTAGGTTTGCTCCCGTGCTTGCGGTTAGGTTTAGGTTAGGGTTAGAGATAGGGATAGTAATTTCGGAACAATGAACCTTCTGACTAATGACACGGACCCTGTGTGTGTATGACTGAGTACGTCCAAGTGCTTTCCAATTTGAATCCTGTTATGTCCTCTTATGTCCAAACAGTTTTGAACATGAGCGGTTTCCACATGACAGAGACGATATACTTAGTTGACCTTGGTGCGCTCCTTTTTCCCCTTCACCGAATAAAATCTCTCCGCCGAAAATAGCCAATGCACAAGCTCACGTTCACTCCATAATATGGACGTGATGTATTACCCAACGCATTTAAGCCTAATTCATACTTTGACGTTTTAGAAACGGAGTATAACATCTTGTCCAGAAGCATGTAGATCTGCTACACACATACACACACACACACAAGTGCATGCGTGCGTGCGTGCACACAATCGTACGACGAGAGCATAAATTAGCGGAGACAGACCCCTTACAGCCAGCCGCCACGTATAAAACATGAACCACGTGCTGAAACAGGCAATTAAATAAAGAGAGCAGGGGAGAGGAGCGGAGAGAGAGAGAGCCCATTGATTAATGGACGGAGCGCCCGGACGTCGAGCCGGCGCGCCGTCCCGCCAGGAGGGGTGGCTATCGGTGTAACGAGGCGCGCTGGCAGATTTATGCCCCCCTCCCAGGTCACTGTGCGCAGCCTGGTGACAAAGCGTCCCGACGCACGTCCCCCGTCCCCCACGTCTCCCGTCCCCATCTCCTTGAAATGTCCTTTACGTGTGAACATGTGGGCACGAACGGAGCACACACTGAAGACCCTAGCGTTAATGCTAATGAGGATCACAGTCTTTTTGTCTTGTGTGCCAGTGGCTCTCTCTCCGTCTCCCTCACTCTATTCTACGGTATATATTGTCGCTGTTGTCGGGGCGGACACCTCTCATCTCTGCATCTCCGTGGTTTTTGGCGTAAATGAACGCCCTGATCGACTTGATCGTACTTCAAGGTCACACGGGAGCATCCAAAGTGGCAGCTCCACAAGCTCCAGGATGCAAGGCGAAGCGGCCCGTCTTGAGAACCACTGTTTTACACATTTACTGCATTAGGGTGTTAGCAGACTTTCCTCCTCTGAGATGAGAAAAGGCTGTACGTAGCACGATACGAGTGTACGAGACCAATACGTTATATCTAGCACGTCTGCCGTGCATGGAGGTCATCTCCTCCTACGAAATTGGGTAGGTTTTGGGGGCCGTGTGGACTGCAGATGGCGGACATGTATACTGTCTCACAAGGACCGCTGTGCTGTGCACCTTTTGCCTAGTTCTTATTCAACTTTATCTTTAGCATTATAAAAAAAATCACACCTGTGTGAACTGAGTGGTGCACCCCCACCCCCCCTTCCTCTCTCCCTCTCTCTCTTTCTCTCATTAGCAGGCAACAGTGCAGCACTGTCTCTCTCTCTGTTTCTGGCACAACAGCGCCCCTACTGGTACTCAGATAATACTGGTGCTCATTAACGTCACATAGGTTAACGTCACATAGGCGGACACAGGGACACAGACATTGCTGTTCTTTGGACTCAAAAACAAACAGCTAGGTCACGATGCGATGCATTGTGAGCTTGTAGATCTGCTATTTTCAACAGATTATTATACATTTGACAACTTGAAATGAGACATTCTGCATATTGAGTACTTTCTACTTTTGGTACTTTAAGTACATTTTGATGCCAACACTTTTGTACTTTTACTCAAGTACATTTTGAATTCCAGACTTGTACTATGTTCTATGTTCTACATTGCAGTATTGATACTTTTACTTAAGGAAAACGTTTCAGTACTTTCCCCACCACTGATAGTTCCCACCACTGTTTACCTTCAGTCTGTCTTTGGGCAGTGCTTGGGCTCCTTTCATGATGACCTCCTGAACCCTCTCCACCGACAGGTCACTTCCTGCCTGCTCCAGACGGTGGCTGAAGAAGCCAATCACCTGAGGGGACACGCAAGAGAACAAACATCCAATCACATTACAAAACCCCAGTTGCAAACTCATCCCAATGGGGGGGGGGGGGGAGGGGTTGTGATTTGATCTGTAGCCAGATCAGCCAACCAGGCGGATAAATGCATCTGTGGCTCGAAATAACATGCAACTATCTGATTGATTCATTAATCTAACTGATTAATCCATTCAGAACAGGGCTGCAACTATCGATTATCTTCGTAGCAATTATTCTGTCCAACACACACACACGCAGGCGCACACACACACACACACACACACACACACACACACACACACACACACACACACACACACACACACACACACACACACACACACACACACACACACACAGTTAGCAAAATGACTTAACATATAGCATCAGTCATTTTGACCACTTTATCCATTCATATGTTGGCTATGCTATTTTTTTTTGTTTAAAAGATATTTGGAAAATGTTGAATAATCTAGCTATTTTTTTTAAATAACACAACTCTTCTCTTCTGGAGGTCCACTGGCACAAAACCTTTTCAGATAGGGGTCCAGATTTGAGGGGGTTCTCCTTGGCACGAAAAGGTTTGAGAGCCTACTGTGTGAAACATGCTGTACCGCCACGCTGCAGCTCTGACAGCTTAAGTACCACTTGATGAATCCATCAGCCCCTCAGTGTCCCGAGGCCCCGTGTCAAATATTCATTCAGAGTGTATCCTTATGTCTTATAGGAGGGGGGGGGGGGGGGGGGGTCAATCACAGCCGTGACTTCTAGAGTCTTAAAGAACGCCCTAGAGACAGGGAGGAGAGGTAACTAGTTTGCTTCTGTATACCCTATACAGAAGTGTAAATGTGTGTGTGTGTGTGTGTGTGTGTGTGTGTGACTGTGACTGTGTGTGTGTGTGTATGTGCATGTGTGCGTGCTCTGCCATAGGCTCTTCTGTTATCCAGGTATGTGGGAAGCCAACGATGTAGCGTAGCGTGCATCAGTTAAAGCTCCCCCTTAGGCTACGCTCTGAAAGCCTCCCCACTCCGGAAAGCAGCGACGCTTTGCTTTTCCACCGCATGCCAACGACTCACATCTACTCGCTTTGGTCTGTCGTTGAGTTGGAGCTTCTGGGGAAGTGCAAAAAGCCCTGCCGCTGTAAAGACTGCGACAGCAGCAACACAACTATACATTTGACAGAAAGGTAGTCTATGGCCGCGCCTCAGCCAAACCAAGGTAGTCTATGGCAGCGCCTCAGCCAAACCAAGGTAGTCTATGGCAGCGCCTCAGCCAAACCAAGGTAGTCTATGGCAGCGCCTCAGCCAAACCAAGGTAGTCTATGGCAACGCCTCAGCCAAACCAAGGTAGTCTATGGCAACGCCTAAGCCAAACCAAGGTAGTCTATGGCAACGCCTAAGCCAAACCAAGGTAGTCTATGGCAACGCCTCAGCCAAACCAAGGTAGTCTATGGCAGCGCCTCAGCCAAACCAAGGTAGTCTATGGCAACGCCTAAGCCAAACCAAGGTAGTCTATGGCAACGCCTAAGCCAAACCAAGGTAGTCTATGGCAGCGCCTCAGCCAAACCAAGGTAGTCTATGGCAACGCCTAAGCCAAACCAAGGTAGTCTATGGCAACGCCTAAGCCAAACCAAGGTAGTCTATGGCAACGCCTCAGCCAAACCAAGGTAGTCTATGGCAACGCCTCAGCCAAACCAAGGTAGTCTATGGCCGCGCCTCAGCCAAACCAAGGTAGTCTATGGCAGCGCCTCAGCCAAACCAAGGTAGTCTATGGCAACGCCTAAGCCAAACCAAGGTAGTCTATGGCAACGCCTAAGCCAAACCAAGGTAGTCTATGGCAACGCCTAAGCCAAACCAAGGTAGTCTATGGCAGCGCCTCAGCCAAACCAAGGTAGTCTATGGCAGCGCCTCAGCCAAACCAAGGTAGTCTATGGCAACGCCTAAGCCAAACCAAGGTAGTCTATGGCAACGCCTAAGCCAAACCAAGGTAGTCTATGGCAACGCCTAAGCCAAACCAAGGTAGTCTATGGCCGCGCCTCAGCCAAACCAAGGTAGTCTATGGCAGCGCCTCAGCCAAACCAAGGTAGTCTATGGCAGCGCCTCAGCCAAACCAAGGTAGTCTATGGCAGCGCCTCAGCCAAACCAAGGTAGTCTATGGCAGCGCCTCAGCCAAACATAGTCTATGGCCGCGCCTCAGCCAAACATAGTCTATGGCCGCGCCTCAGCCAAACATAGTCTATGGCCGCGCCTCAGCCAAATATAGTCTATGGCCGCGCCTCAGCCAAACATAGTCTATGGCAGCGCCTCAGCCAAACCAAGGTAGTCTATGGCCGCGCCTCAGCCAAACCAAGGTAGTCTATGGCAACGCCTAAGCCAAACCAAGGTAGTCTATGGCAGCGCCTCAGCCAAACCAAGGTAGTCTATGGCAACGCCTCAGCCAAACCAAGGTAGTCTATGGCCGCGCCTCAGCCAAACCAAGGTAGTCTATGGCAACGCCTAAGCCAAACCAAGGTAGTCTATGGCAGCGCCTCAGCCAAACCAAGGTAGTCTATGGCAACGCCTAAGCCAAACCAAGGTAGTCTATGGCAACGCCTAAGCCAAACCAAGGTAGTCTATGGCAACGCCTCAGCCAAACCAAGGTAGTCTATGGCAACGCCTCAGCCAAACCAAGGTAGTCTATGGCAACGCCTCAGCCAAACCAAGGTAGTCTATGGCAACGCCTCAGCCAAACGAAGGTAGTCTATGGCAACGCCTCAGCCAAACCAAGGTAGTCTATGGCCGCGCCTCAGCCAAACGAAGGTAGTAGCCTCAGCCAAACGAAGGTAGTCTATGGCAACGCCTCAGCCAAACGTATTCTATGGCCGCGCCTCAGCCAAACGAAGGTAGTAGAAAGGTAGTCTATGGCCGCGCCTCAGCCAAACGAAGGCAGGTCCGGTGTGTCACAGGAGCAGGACAACGCGCCATAAACGTATGCATCATACAGTAACTGGAACGCTCGCCCTAAACACACTCGCTTTCTTTTGTTAAGAAAAATAAATAAATAAAAAAAGCCTGGGCGAGCGAAGCAGGAAAAGAGGCATAGGAGGGGAGAGAAAGCTTGTATTTCGCTAACCAATAAGAGCGCAGAGGGGCATCACTCCAAATTTGGTGAAGTCAGTGTTCTCCACTGCGTTCTACTGGGGGGTGGAGCGGGGGGAGGGGAGGGGAGGTTTTCAGCGTTAGTTGACCCTCTATTCCCAGAAAAGCATACTGTAGGTCTCTTTCAGGCTAGGAATAAGGATACGTTTAGGCATAGTTTTATTAAGGTTACATTTAGGAATAAGGATAGGTTTGCCTGCAGAGGTTTAGGAATACCTGGTGGCGAACTCTCCAAGGTCGGCGAATTTGACTTGGACCGAGAGTATTTTGGGGCGAGCGTGCTACGAGCTTTTAGATCTGCTATTTTTCAATAGCTAAATTATAACACTGTCCACACATTTACTAAATATCCGTACGTTTTGGGTCTGAGAGGCTAAATGTCATGGTGGTCCGCGGCTCAAAAATGCTGAATAAACAATGGGCCCTGATATGAAAATGGTTGAAAACCACTGATATAGCGGCACACAACAACGCAGACGAAAACATTCCTATGGAGGGTTCAGTGGACCGTGTTCTGACCGTGTCCAGGTTCTGCATGATGTCCTGGAAGGAGGGGTGCGTCCTGAACTGCTCAAACAGCTCCCTCTTGTAGAGCAGCGCGTACACCAGGTTGGGGTTGTGGTGCAGCGAGTTGGACAGGCAGGAGTTGATGATCTCCAGCATCATGCGGATCACCTCCTCGATCACGTTCAGGTCCTGGGCCTGGTGGTGGGGGGGGCAAAGGGGTACAAGGACTCATTAAAACACCACCTCAACCTTGTGTCCTGGTTTTGAGTAACACGTTTCCAGTATTGTCTCGGTGTTATGTGCTCTGTGTTGTTTTTGATGTGGGTGTTGAACTTGACTGTGAAGACGAATATCCTACGGGACAATAAAGATTATTATGTATTATTATTATTTATTAATTTCCAATGCTTTTCTTCTTTTTTCCAGAGAGAGAGAGAGAGAGAGAGAGAGAGAGAGAGAGAGAGAGAGACATCCCGGACGAGCAATGTGCTGCCATTCGTCCCAAAGGTTTCATACCAAGTGAATGCAAAACACTGAAATACCGGTATGTTTTTATCCCAAGCTAACCTCTCCTATTTCTGACAGAAACGGCACAATTCTTATGGTTTTGTAAGATAGTTTTCTCTATATTGCAATGTAACACAGCTCCGTTTACTAATGTCTTTATTCCCATTTAATTGTACAGAGGGAGAGAGAGAGAGGTGGGGTTGATGGGGACCTGACATGTTCAGTCAAGTCAAACGATTAAAGTGAGTTCATCCAAACAGATTTAGTCGGAAAGAGCTCTTGGCGAAGCTACAAAAGACAATCATAATAAATCAACGGCAAAAATAAAACATCGCAAATGTCTAAATGTTACTCTATATGTAGGCCCAAAGCTTCCTGGCATGATATGAGCATGTCCCACTCATACACGACATGGAAGTGTATGTACTGTACCTACAGTATGAGAACAGCTCAGCTGTACACATACATACAAAACTGCTACATTTCAGGATGCCAAAGTAGCAGATCTAGATCAAAACGTGGCACGAACAGATCCACCACGTTTGATGCTTTTGTGTCATACTGTAGTATGATCAAGTAGGGCGTTCATTTATGGAAAAAACAAAACAAACCCCAAACTGTTAAAATTTGCAGATAATACATTTCGGCTCGACAGCAACAATATAGAGCTGGTTAAATAATTTGGTATTGGTCTCAACTGAGACTTGTGTGTACTGCTTGTCTATCAGCGTGCTGGCTTCTCTGTGTACTCCCGCCTGTGCCTGCCCGAAAACATCAACAGATTCTGATGGAACCCCCACTGTTATCAGTCGATATGCGGGAAAGCAAAAGGACATCATAGCAACATTTCACTAAAAAGTGTCTAGGATTGTCCTTTGATTTCCCGCACATATCAACCCAGCACACTGAGACACACGCAGCATATACACAACACGAGACACTGGAACTCAGTGGAGACCGATGACTGTGAGGCAGCCTGATGCAGCAGTATTGTCAAAACAAAACGAAACAAAAAAAAGCAAAGCGCACAGAAAGATCTTCAAAGAGATACAGTAAATCACCAGGCCGCGTGAATCGCCCACGCATGGTCCAACAAAGATAAAGGCTCCCCCCTGCTGTTGTTTGTGTACCCACGCTGTTGTGTAACCGCCGTGAGTCAAGTTTTGAAAGAAGTAACAAGTCATCAAATATAATTGTATATTGTTGCCATTCCCGTCTTGAAAGGCAAAAAACCCCAAAAGGGGTTCCCGTCCAAAATGAGTTTTAAGGATTAAAATTAAAAAAATAGCAAAAGTAGCAGATCTACAAGCTCAAAACGCCCCACTTCATGCCTGTAGTATGATCAAGTATAGGGTGAAAATGTATGAAAAACCCCCAAAAGTTAAAATATGGAGATAAGCGACGATATACTACATGCGTCCGGACAGACACAGATGTCAACGGAAACTGGTAGGCCGATTCACACAACCTCAATGTGGTTATTTCTACGTTTTAATAGACAGGTGGATGGACGGACACACACCACACACACACACACGCACACGGATGCTCTTCCAGACAGATCACCCCGTGGGCGTAGGATGGGCGATCGTGGAAGCAGGGGAACGGTTGGAGAAACAAAGCACTTTAACAAGCTCTGAACGGAATAAGACGGGGAGACAGAGAGAGAGACAGAGAGAGAGAGCTCTACATGAATAAGACGGGGAGACAGAGAGAGAGACAGAGAGAGAGAGCTCTACATGAATAAGACGGGGAGACAGAGAGAGAGACAGAGAGAGAGAGCTCTACATGAATAAGACGGGGAGACAGAGAGAGAGACAGAGAGAGAGAGCTCTACATGAATAAGACGGGGAGACAGAGACAGCGAGAGAACGGGGGTGTGGGAGCCAGGCGGGGCTACTCTGACACAGCTTAATGAGATTAGCTGAAGCACAAGAAAAAAATGCCACATGGGAATTCAGGTCACATGCAAATAGGATAGTTAGACGTGTGTGTGTGTGTGTGTGTGTGTGTGTGTGCGCGCGCGTGCGTGCGTGTGTGTGTGTGTGCGTGTCAAAGGGATGAGATTAAGTCAGGGTTCACAGTCTACCATGAGGAACCCAGACATACAGAGTCTCCTCAAACTCATTCATCTCTATACTCTGTACTTCCTGCTCCCACTTCCTCTACTTCCTTCTCCCACTTAAGGTCCCTGCATACCGATGCGTTTTCCCACCCGAATATCGGAGCAAATTTTGGGTCTGTCCATCGGTCTGCAAAATGCACCACTGGGCAAACACCTTTACTCTGTACTTCCTTCTCCAAACCAAGGACTGTCTAAAGAGGACGAGACGCGAAGGCCATATGGGCGACGCCATGTTGCTCCATGGAAGGAAAGAAACATGTGCAGTTGAGACCAGGAAGTTGTACATGCACAAATTTGGGCATGCACAAATTTGGGCAGCTCTGCACTGCGTTGCGCTGCATTGCGTTGCGTTGTGTTGCGCTGTGTTGCGTTGCGTTGCGCTGTGTTGCGCTGCATTGCGTTGCGCTGCATTGCGCTGCATTGCGCTGCATTGCGTTGCACTGCATTGCGTTGCGTTGTGTTGCGCTGTGTTGCGTTGCATTGCGTTGTCTTGCGCTGTGTTGCGTTGCACTGCGTTGCGTTGCGTTGCACTGCGTTGCGTTGCGCTGCGTTGCGTTGCGCTGTGTTGCGTTGCGTTGCGTTGCGCTGTGTTGCGTTGCGCTGCGTTGCGTTGCGCTGCGTTGCGTTGTGTTGCCCTGCGTTGCGCTGCGTTGCGCTGTGTTGCGTTGCGTTGCGCTGTGTTGCGTTGCGCTGTGTTATGCTGTGTTGTGCTGTGCTGTGCTGTGCTGTGCTGTGCTGTGTTGTGTTGTGCTGTGCTGTGCTGTGCTGTGTTGTGCTGTGCTGTGCTGTGCTGTGCTGTGCTGTGTTGTGCTGTGCTGTGCTGTGCTGTGCTGTGCTGTGCTGTGCTGTGTTGTGCTGTGTTGTGCTGTGCTGTGCTGTGTTGTGCTGTGTTGTGCTGTGCTGTGCTGTGCTGTGCTGTGCTGTGCTGTGCTGTGTTGTGCTGTGCTGTGCTGTGCTGTGCTGTGCTGTGCTGTGCTGTGCTGTGTTGTGTTGTGCTGTGTTGTGCTGTGTTGTGCTGTGCTGTGCTGTGTTGTGCTGTGTTGTGCTGTGCTGTGCTGTGCTGTGTTGTGTTGTGCTGTGTTGTGCTGTGTTGTGCTGTGCTGTGTTGTGCTGTGCTGTGCTGTGCTGTGTTGTGCTGTGTTGTGCTGTGTTGTGCTGTGCTGTGCTGTGCTGTGTTGTGCTGTGCTGTGCTGTGCTGTGCTGTGTTGTGCTGTGTTGTGCTGTGTTGTGCTGTGTTGTGCTGTGCTGTGCTGTGCTGTGTTGTGCTGTGTTGTGTTGTGCTGTGTTGTGCTGTGCTGTGTTGTGTTGTGCTGTGTTGTGTTGTGCTGTGTTGTGCTGTGTTGTGTTGTGCTGTGTTGTGCTGTGTTGTGCTGTGTTGTGTTGTGCTGTGTTGTGCTGTGTTGTGCTGTGTTGTGCTGTGTTGTGCTGTGCTGTGCTGTGTTGTGCTGTGCTGTGTTGTGCTGTGTTGTGCTGTGTTGTGCTGTGTTGTGCTGTGCTGTGTTGTGCTGTGTTGTGCTGTGCTGTGTTGTGCTGTGTTGTGCTGTGTTGTGCTGTGTTGTGCTGTGTTGTGCTGTGTTGTGCTGTGCTGTGTTGTGCTGTGTTGTGTTGTGCTGTGTTGTGCTGTGTTGTGCTGTGCTGTGTTGTGCTGTGCTGTGCTGTGTTGTGCTGTGCTGTGTTGTGCTGTGTTGTGCTGTGCTGTGTTGTGCTGTGCTGTGCTGTGCTGTGCTGTGTTGTGCTGTGCTGTGTTGTGCTGTGTTGTGCTGTGCTGTGTTGTGCTGTGCTGTGCTGTGCTGTGCTGTGTTGTGCTGTGTTGTGCTGTGCTGTGTTGTGCTGTGTTGTGCTGTGCTGTGTTGTGCTGTGTTGTGCTGTGCTGTGTTGTGCTGTGTTGTGCTGTGCTGTGTTGTGTGTGTTGTGCTGTGTTGTGCTGTGCTGTGCTGTGCTGTGTTGTGCTGTGCTGTGCTGTGTTGTGCTGTGTTGTGCTGTGCTGTGTTGTGCTGTGTTGTGCTGTGTTGTGCTGTGTTGTGCTGTGCTGTGCTGTGCTGTGTTGTGTTGTGCTGTGTTGTGCTGTGTTGTGCTGTGCTGTGCTGTGTTGTGCTGCGTTGTGTTGCATGCTCATGACATCACAGACACTGATGTCTCCTCCACAGCCAGACACCGTCGCACACGCCTATGACTAGACACTCATCATTAACTGCGATGATCCTCCCCCCTTTTCTGACTTGTTTCACAATTTGCATAAACATTGCAGGCAGACCGTGTGTGTGTGTGTGTGTGTGGCTGCATGCGTGCGTGTGCGTCATAAAGCAAGGGTTCTCAAACGTTTTGTGAAGGTCCCCCACATTAACACAAACCATATATAAAAATATTTGGTTCCAAGGACCCCCATACAAGATCTGTGCTGTTTTTTTGTTTTTAAGAAATAAGGTGGGTCTACTATAGACCTTGTAGATTGGAGCTTTGCAAATAGCCAATGTAAATACTATAGGTTAAAAGAAAAAAAGAATATCATTATATAATATTATGCGGTAGGCTGCAACAGTGTGTGTGTGTGTGTGTCTGTGTGTGTGTGTAGACATGTCAAGCATGTACTTGGAAAATGAGACAGGAAGGCATGAATACCCATTCACATCAGTGCATGGGCATCATCATTCTGACACACACATGCTATTTGTTCACATGCTCTCTCTTTCGACACACACACACACACACACACACACACACACACACACACACACACACACACACACACACACACACACACACACACACACACACACACACACACACACACACACACACACACACACACACACACACACACACACACACACACACACACACACACACACTCCCCTGTGTGATGATTGCTGAAGGATGTGTGTCAAACAAATGAACCATGCTTGTGTGTGCATCCACACGTGTGTGTGTGTGTGCACGCGCGCGCGTGTGTGTGTGTGTGTGTAGGCTTAGGGACAGAGACATGTAAATCCCTGTAAAGCAGGAGCTGGCATCATTAAACCAACAGCTTAGTTAGTAGCGACTGGCCCTGCTGCTGGCTGGGCTCTGTCACAGAGAGAGAGAGAGAGACATTGATAGATAGCCACTGATTAAAATCGGTCGATTTTCACTCCAAATGACTCGATCAGGTAATCAGTAATTTACCCAATCCTGGGTGATACCTATCTTTTATGAGCCAGACAGCCCGCACCACGCACACACACACACACACACACACACACACACACACACACACACACACACACACACACACACACACACACACACACACACACACACACACACACACACACACACACACACACACACACACACACACACACACACACACACACACACACACACACAGACAGTTTTGACATGAGTTTTCACACCATATTTATAGCTGCATTGGGAACTCCTGATATTATCTGGTTATGGCTGAGTCATGGTGGCATGAGTGCGGCGACGTGGTGACATGACATGAGCGTGACACCAGAGGTCCCGTAAGCAACTTTTAATATATAGGATAATCATTTTGGAAATATTAAGAATATTCCCCTTCGGTATTGGGCAGGGATAAAAAATTAAAAAAAGACGGTCATCGGGCCCCCAAACCCAACCCCCCCCCTGACGGGATAGATACAATGTCTAGATAAAGCAGACAGACATTCAGACAGAGAATGGAGACAGGCAGGCAGGTTGTGTAAGAGCCCCGGGAGACAGACCTCTAAGAAACACCATGGTCCAACTCTCTAGAGACATCTCGCATCACAGACCAAAACACACCCAGGAAGAGAGAGAGGGAGCGCAACACACACACACACACACACACACACACACACACACACACACACACACACACACACACACACACACACACACAGCAGAGAGAGAGAAAGAGAGTGGGAATTGTGGAGATAGAGGAAGACAGGGAGGAATCCATAAGAGAGAGAGAGAGAGAGAGAGAGAGAGAGAGAGAGAGAGAGAGAGAGAGCTCCACTCCGCTGCAGTCACTGTCTGGCTTGCCTTTTGGGAGGAATTAAATAGGTCATTGTCTGACCTGCATTATGGCACCATGACCATTTCATAATCACTCCACTTTTGTAGAGCACTGCACACAGCCTGGCCCCCTTATTACGGCACGCACAGTCGCACACACACACACACACACACACACACACACACACCCACACACACACACACACACACACACACAGACAGACACACACACATACACATGGAAGCAGACACCTACAATAGGCCCTATAGGCAGTGTTTGCTGCCCAAACAAAAGCTACAGCATTGCAGTCACTCTGTCTGTCTGTGTTTCTGGCAAAGACAATGATGGGTCAACACTAGACCATGTCTCCTCATAGTTCAACAATCAATTCACCAGTTAGCCGTCTAGTGTTTTTTTTCTTCCAACCATGCTGAATGAATTCATTTGACTCTACAGTAGGTAAAGCCCTTCAGTCTAAAAGCCAATAGCCAGTAGCCAGCACATTTTGAGTTGGTTATAGTCAGTCTTTTGTAGGGCTGTCACAATTACAAATGTCGACTGATTGTCACACAAATAATTACGATTAACGATTTAATTCTGTTTTTGGCGTTATGAATGGAACATATGAATTATAATAATAGAGAAAATAGCTGATCTATAAGCTTACAGCGCGTAATGAAGTGATGCGTTGTACGTTTGTAGATCTGCTATTTCATCTTTTTTAATGTATGGACAAAATAATTGTGAGTATCTCAAATAATTGCGATTATGACGATTATGTAAAAATGGTGACAGTCCCAGTCTTTTGAATAAAATACCCGCCAGGGTAAATGTGCTGCCGGCGAGCATGAGGAAACACCAGTAGCTAGAAAACAAACACGGGGGGTCGGGGGGCGGTGCTGTCTGGCAACTAATTGAAGCGCCACGCTTTGCTCTTGCGACTGACTGGGCGCTGGAAAGGCCAGGAGGACGCAGCAGGGCTGCCCTAATTGCTGCCTGTCTGGACACACAGCCAGCCATTAGGACCCCAGTGCACCTGCTGCCCGTGGTGAGAGACAGCCCGCTGCGCTGCTTACATGACAGGCACACCGAGACGAGACGGGGGCGAGACGGGGTCTGCAGTGGTGGAAGAAGGACACCCGTTTATGAGACTTTAACGCAGCACTATATGGAACTTTCCTCTTCTATCGTTCCTCTAGCTTCTATCGTGAGCAGCATCAGGTGGAAATCCATGTCAGATCCTGTGTCTGGGCGAGACACATACCGTGGCACGGTCTAAAATGTCTCAACACAAGAGCAGGGAGACAAAATACAACCACCCCAATTGTATACGTTTTAGTGTAAAAACATACTCAAAGTTTTTTAATACAGCATCACACTCGTTTTAACCCACTTTATCCATGTATATGTTGGCTATTCGAAAATAGAAGATCTATGAGCTTGTACATCTGCCATTTGTGATCATGTTTTTCACGAAATATCGAAAAGGTTTGGAATATGTTAAATAATAATTATTTATTTATTTATACACAAATCATCTCTTCTGGGGGTCTTTGGCGCAAAACATTTTGGGTCCACGGCCCAAATACATCAATTTGGGAGACCACTGGTGTACTAAATACAGACAAGGACAGACAAGCGTTGCTTACAGGTAAACCGACATGGAGTCAGTTATGGTCGATTAGACAAGACAGACAGTAGCCAATTAGCCCCGGGCTGCAGGCGGAGAGAGAGAGAGAGAGAGAGAGCAGCCCTAAAAACAGCAGGGACCAAGCAGTCAATAAGCCAGACAGTGACTCATCATCTGATCTGCATGCAGCTGTCTGTCTGCAGCCCCGTGCACCATGCCAACGCAATGACTGCCCCCCCGCCGCACACACGCACGCACACAGAGACGTCTGCCCACAGAACCATGCCAATTTCATGACAGCTATACACACACACAGACATTCAGAGCAATGTTATTATAGCTTTGAATCTCGGTTCGTTTTTAAATTTTAGTCAATTTTGCATTTGTAATTTCATCTTCAGTTTAGTTTTAATTCGTTTTTTATTTTTGGTACGTGAATGCAAGGAATCCAGGGAAAAGTTGAATTAGATTGTTATTAATGACCTGAATCAAGAATTATAGGCCAAGAGGTAAAGAGGCCTGTTATAGCGCCACCATGAGGCTGATTTGAAAACCTCATTTAGCATACCCAATAGTAACAGAATCCTTTGGAAAAATAAACACGTCAAATGGCAAATTAAAAAGGGCTGTGGTTCACGTTACAGATCACTTAAAAATCCTCCGGGAAACTGATGATTTACTCATCGTAAAAAACTGTTTTACGATGAGAAAATATGCAGAGAAAGACAATAATCTGATAGTCTGTCGGGTGGAAACCTCATATGTCCAAAACTGTCACTTTTCAGGATATAAATGAAAAAAATAGCAGATCTACAAGCACACAAACGCGATGCTTTGTGCCACGTTTCCAGCTTGTGGATCTGCTACTTTTGATGCATTTGTGTGTCACAGTTGTAGTATGATCAAGTATATACAATTTCTTGGTATCAATGTACTGTATATCTATATATTGTATATCTGCTATTTTTGAATAACATTTGAAAATGTGGCCCAAATATTTGAATATATATTCTTTCAGAGCGAACGTTTTTAACTCAAGTCTTTGCTTCCCCCATTTTTGGATGGGGGTCGGAGGCCAATTAGATATAATTTTTATATAGAGATAAGGGGTTTCTGTCTGCCCGACAGCAATAATATACAGGCATGATACAGGATGACACATGGCTGGTGTTTACATCATCCTTCACCAAAGGAAATGTCTCCGAAGCCTTAATGCAGCAACTCTGCCTGTTAAATACAAATCACACACAGTGACTCAACCAACACACAAACACGCTGGGAGGGTGGTCCAATGTGCTTCTGGCTGTGTGTGTGTGTGTGTTCAGTGTGTGTGTGTGTTCTCGTCTCAGAGATGTGCAACCGTAAACAGACTAGAGTACCGCTAGTTTTGCCCGGGAGACAATACACGCAGAGACGCGCGCGCGTCTCTGTCGCGCGCCAACAGTATACATTCGGGTCTATTTGGTTCCAAACTATCAATCATTTGGCTGGAGAGACCAAAGGGAACACCTTCAAGGACCCCTTGGGGGTCCCCAGACCCCACGTAGAGGACCAGTGCCATAAGAGTTGGCTCTTGTCTTGAGTCTGACACTAACCAGATACAACAGCACTCACACTACCACACACACACACACACACACACACACACACACACACACACACACACACACACAAACACACTCACACTACCACACACACAAAAAAACACTCGAACCACCACACACAAAATACACAAACAGAGGGTCTGTGTTTTTCACACACAAACACTCAAACACACACACTCACACTACCATACACGCACGTCGCACACACACATAAACACACACACACCGCCACAGAGGTCTGCATGTTTCACACACAAACACAGACAGATTAGAAAGGCTACAGTGTCACATTAAGGCTGCAGACCATTTTGTTTAATCAACATAATATATATCCCTTAATCTGGTGTCCCTATTTTAGGCACGTTTTCAATACTAGAGGCCTCGCTCACATCTACGTCACACTGCCGATTCAAGCCATATATGCTAATTGCTCGAGTCGTAATATATATTAGGGATGTTCGATATTGGTTTTTCTACCGATATTGTCCAACTCTTCCGATTCCGATATCAACCGATACTGATATATGCAAGCTTTTATCACCAAAAGTAAACTATATCACATATCTAATGAAACAAAATAGTATATAAAATAAACTAATAAAACAAACAAGGTGATTCTTCTGCTGTAGATTTTTGTTTAGTCTGTAAAATAGCACGCAGAAAAACCGATATTTTCCGATATCACATTTTCCTGCTATAATCTGACAATAATATCGGGAGGCCGATAATAGCATTGTATATATATATTAGGGATGTCCCGATCACGTTTCTTTGCTCTCGATCCGGTTCCGATCATTTTATTTGAGCATCTGCCGATACCGATTTTTCCCAATCCGATATTTATAATTATAGAACAGGTTTATACCATATCACAATAGTACAATATCCCAAATCACAGACAATATCCAGTCTAATATCATGATATGGATTTGACATTGATACTAGGGATGTCCCGATCAAGTTTTTTGGCTCGTGATCCGATTCCAATCATTTGAAAATGATGTGATCGTTCCTGGTTTCCGATTACCCAATCTGATCGGGACAATTATATATATATATATATAGAGAGAGAGAGCAGAGCCGGTGAAGCGGAGTTCAGAATGAAACTACAGTAATAAACTCACCGATATTAAGTAAAGTATTTACACACTGTAGTTGTCCCCATTGAGCGTATGACGCATGTTTTTTGCCTTTTTCCTGAGACAATCTTTCTTGAATGCTGCCACTGGAACCACATTGAGTGACAGTGATGGCAAAACCCATGTACAGTACGCCTATATATGATATGAAAACAATCAACCAGGAATGGATAAGTACGTAAGTTGGAGAAACTACCAACAACAGAGCTCACTGCTGCATGTCTGCTAGAAAAGCAAAAATAAAGAAATATATTAAATAATATTAGCGAATACTTGAATTTAGATTTACAGTGTCGAATAGCGTTTCACTGTTGTTCCGTTGATTCATCACACACTGGTTATCTCCGTCATACTTGTCGTTCCACCATGTGTATAACTGTGTATAGTGTGTATAGTGTGTATAGCCAGACGATGTGAGATCTGCACCCAGACGTCTGTCTGACGGTGCCGTGGCTCTGCGACACTACGGCGTGTGTACATGTCAACACAGAGAACACTGAGACGGGCCCACAGGGAAAGAAGCGTCCAAACAACAAACAGCAGGAATAATGATGTGTGTGTGTGTGTGTGGTTTGTGTCTGTCTGTCCCTGGGTGTCAGACGTGTCAGCAGTTGTTGCACGGTTGAAGGCTCATTCAAATGCACATGCATGCACGCACGCACGCACTCTCTCACACACACACACACACACACACACACACACACACACACACACACACACACACACACACACACACACACACACACACACACACACACACACACACACACACACACACACACACTTTAGGCCATTTGTGGGGAACCTTTAATGTTTGACCTTCTCCCTTCCCCCCAAATTGTGTGTAAATCTGCACGCATGAAGATCATGCAAATGTAATGTGACAGGCAGACAGAGGTCTAGACAGACATGTTGTACAGTCCTAGAGGAGCAGGTGCGTGCATGTGTGTGTGTTACGCACATAGTCAGGCAGGGCGGTGTTGTCTCCCTGTCTTCCTCTCAGTGATTGCGTGGCCTGTTCCAACACCTTGTTGTGCTTCTTTGACAGCAGAGCAAATAAACTGTGGACACACACACACACACACACACACACACACACACACACACACACACCATCAGTTACAGCTAAATGTGTGATTTCCTGAATCCTGTTTGCAGAGTGTGGTGTGTGTACCACATACTGTAGACTATGGTATCTGACAGCGAGTCGCGGGTTCAATTCCCGGGCCGGGCGCGACCTTTGCTGCATGTCACTCACACAATGACAG
The DNA here is from genome assembly GCF_964188405.1 of Protomyctophum parallelum. Lineage (NCBI taxonomy): Eukaryota > Metazoa > Chordata > Actinopteri > Myctophiformes > Myctophidae > Protomyctophum > Protomyctophum parallelum. The sequence goes on from NC_139713.1 coordinate 23,190,265, forward strand.
AGCATTAAGCTTAATAGCTTCATCCTCCTTTTATCGAAATGTTTATCTTCCCTCAAAATTAAGAAGGAAAACCTCATCTAAAAGGTAGAGTAAGTGAATTTGTGTTGTTAAAGTGTTAAATAGTTCCATTTATAGTTCTGTGTGTGTTTGGTCAGTAACAGTACACGGCTCTGCAGCTTTTTTGGAAACAGACATGAAAAATACATTTTCATGTCGGGATACAATTTCATCCAATCAGGAGAGAAACCTCATACAGGATCAAATTCAAACTCACAAATGGGTACTTTGAAAATGGATTTTCTGTTTATTAAAGCACTAAAGAGACCCCTTATTGGACAAAAACATTGTAAAGCAATGCTTACAATCAGAACATAAGAAAAGCTTTAACCTTTTAACAAGAAAACATTGTTTTAACCAAAAGAAACAAACCATCATTTACACTAGTGGTTTTCAACCCTTTTCATATCCATTATTTATTCAGCATTTGAGCCACAGACCACCATTTGATGAGATTTAGCCCCTCAGACCCAAGACTATTTTGTTATCGTTGGATAAGATTTTGTCCACAATTCCAATGCTGTATTGATGTAGTGCCATAGGAGAAATAGCAGGCCAAAATTGATCCAAATAACAATTATTCTTCTACATTCTCAAATTGTGCAGACTTCTTGTAAATTAAATAAGTAATGCAGATGTTTAACAATATTTTAACTCTTGAGGGCGTAATTTATGTATTTATTTCTTATACATCGGAAAAACTGTGAAAAAACTGCGGGACATTGCCGAAAAACGCATCAGCCTGCAAGGACCTTTTCACTACCAAAAGCAACAGCTGTCAAGCTGTCTGCACTAGAACACACTCCTGCAGAAAGACATGCTAATTATCCCTGTCCTTTAGACCTGCTAACAGCTCATGTGACAGCTGAATGGAGCAGCTATGAGAGGCTCCATTTGTAACCATTTCTTTCTTTGTGTTTTCTTTTTTTTCCTTCCAAAGACGGCCGTACAGCCATGTAACTAACTGGTGAATAGGACCTTGTGTGTGTACCATGAAGTCAATTCCAACTGGAAGACCACCTGGGGATCCTCAAACACAAACAAAGCACAATGCCCTGTTAGCCCATTTAGACCTTAGACCAGACTTTACAAAATGTCTTCCAAATCCTGACAGTCTTCTGAAAAACTTAGCAGTGGTACTCTTCTTGTCAAGGACCCACAGAATTATCTGTATTTGGCCGCGGACCCCCATCTGAAAATCTGTTGTTCCAGGGAACCCCCAGAAGCAAATATTTGAGTTAATAACTTTCACTGTGAAAGAATATATATTCAAAGTCTTTGCACTCATTTTCACAGATTTTCTAAAATAGATGAAGTTTAAAATAATGGTTAAAGTGGTTTAAAGCTATAAGGTGACAGAGATGCATCCTCAGATCTAAATGGTTAGACTCTGGTTCTATCTTCATGTCGAGGACCCCCAAATTGATATTTATTTGGCCGCAGACCCCAATTTAACAATATTTGGTGCAAGGCATTCCGATAAGAAAAGATGTGTGTTGTCGATCAATTATCAAAACCTTTTTGAAAATATCTGAGGTAAAAGTGTTAAAGTGGTTAAACTGATTTTGATGCTATATTGACTACTTTTGCTGGGGAGTGGGGACCCCCCCTGGAACCTCCTCAAGGACCCCTGTGGGTCCCCGGAAAAGAGTTTGAGAACCACCGCTCATACTTGGTGACAGAGTTTGTAGTGACAGACTGCTTTTCATGTAGATCTGTATATGTTCTATAATTGCAATACTATTGCACCTCACCAACGGCCAGCTGATTGATTGATTTATTGATTGAAGTATTTATTAACAGTTTGCAGAATTACAGTACATTTCAAGCACAACTCAATACAAAAACTGTTAACTGTGAGTGGACGACACCAAAAAGCATTACACTTGTTTACAAGAGGGTCCACCGTTTTCAATTCATCATAACATTTAGAGACGAACAAATATACACTTCTATATAGCCAAAAACAGGAAATTATTTTAAAGGACGTAAAATGGGGGAAAAAACATACAGTGAGGGCCGGGGAAAAGGGGTGGATGGGGGATTCAGATTTGACGGGGGCCAGTTTCGAATTGCAGCCGTCTGTAGCCCTTTGACAGAGGTTTTGAAGGAGTCAAGGGATTCACATGTCTTAATGACAGTTGGTAGGGCGTTCCACATTTTTGTGGCATAGGAGCGAAATTAATGTATTCCCTTGTTTGTGCCGAATCTGGGCTGCACATGGTTTGTTGCACTCCCTCTGGTGTTGTGGTTGTGGACTTCATTGACATTAAGGAAGTATTTAGACGGGTACATGGGTATCTTGGTGGTGTATAGAATCTTGTGGACCAGACCCATTGCAAGATGCTGTACTCCGTCGTCAACCCTAAGCCATTCCAGCCTGTCAAAGTGGGCAGGGGTGAGGTGGGTTCGGGGGGTTGAGGCCCATTAGCCTGACCAGTTTGTTTTGGGAAGTCTGGAGCCTTGTTTTAAGAGCCTTTGAGGTGCTGTATTACCAAGAGGTGCATGCATAGTCGAATAAACCTTGTACGAGGGCTCCTTTAGGGTCTTCAAGGTGTTTTTATTGACCAGTGAGGAGATCCTGTATATGAATCTTGTTCTTTGGTTGACTTTTTTGATAACGTTGGTGGCCATTTTATCACCGGAAAGATTTGCCTCCGGGATGGAACCTAGGTAGGTAATTTCATCTTTTCGTGTGATAATATTGTCACCCACTCTAACCAAGAAGCCATCCACCTCATGTAGATATCATGTAGATTGACTATATTCAAAGATTCCAATGTTTGTATTTGACACAGCTCATAATATCGTCTCTGTCGGGTGGAATGTCACTGTTCAGGATTCAAATTTAAAAAAAGAGGAGTAGTTGTGACACATTTCAAGCTTGTGGATCTGCTACCTTTGAGTGACGCTGTAGTATGATTGAAGTAGGGTGTTTATTTACAAAATAAATAAATAAATACAAATAAAAAAGTTGGAAAAAGTATATATATAAGATGTTTCTGCCTGACAGCAATGACATACAAGCATACACAAGAGTCGATCAGCGGTGGAAAATTCATAGTAGATGGGGTGGGCTGTTTTAACCTTTATTTTAAAAAATAGGGCCTAACAGAATGGTGTGTATGCGTGCACGTGTGTGTTTGTGAGACTGTGTGTGTGTGTGTGTGTGTGTGTGTTTGTGTGAGAGTGAGTGAGTGTGAGTGTGTGTGGTCGGCACTCTGGTCTTCTGTTGACAATCTTATCTGCCCTTCAGTCATGTTGCTCAAGCTGGTCCTCGTCTTACACAAGTGTCTCCTCTGTACCAGGCTAGCAAACTGCTGTTTTTGTTGAGTCATCCAGCCCTTTGTTTTATTCTACTGAGCCATCTTAGGGGGGCATGTATGTAAACACATAGAGCATGTTGTTTTGTTGTTAACAATCTACCCCTTAAGGGAAGCGACCGCAAGGCGCACAGAAAGTCTTCTGAAAAAGCTCTGAGCCGAGTTTGACTTTTTTTCTGGCAGAGCAGAGAAGCTGGGGAAAGTTTTACTTTTTTCTTTTCTTTTCCGAAGTACTAATGATAATTATGATGAAATCAAATGCGTGGTGGAGTGGGGTTCACTTCAGACAGAACCCGTCTGTCTGCCTGTGTCAATTTTATGTCCATAAATGGAAATGTATGTGTCCGTCTATGTCCCTTTCATGTCCATAAAGGGAAATATTTATGCGCATGTATGGACATTGGTGTGGGGTACGCCCAAATATGTACAGTAGTCTAGGCCATTCAATGACTTTATATTGGCGTACTCCATATATGGGAATTAGTAGTTTTATCAATGTTTTGGGGAGACCGAGCGAGTCCAAGTTTTAATTTGGTTCTGGACAACCGCCTGTCACAAGTTCACAACGCATGGGAATATAGTCTACACCAAATCTCTTAGCCAAAAATAGCCAACAAACTAATAACCATAAAATAATCTAAGATTTGTTTTTAATCAAGATTCATTCCATTCTCTATTCAATCATCTCTGTCGGGTAGAAACCTCAGACTGTTTGTCCAAAACTCTTACTTTTCAGGATTCAAATTCCAAAATAGCAAACGTAGCAGATCTACAAGCTCGAAACGATGCGTGAAGCGACACGTTTCCACCTTGTGGATCTCTTGAAAATGCTGTTGTGACGTTTTCGTATGATCAATTATTAGGGCATCAATTTACCAAAAAACTAAAAAGGTTAGATTATGCAGATAGTTATTATGCTCCATCCTACCTGATGATCCGCTGGGCAGCGTACTGGTGGAGACAACGGAACTGTGCCGACATGTTAGCCAGTGCTGCTAGACAGTTGGTGTGGAGATACTTATCCTGGGGAGGACAGACACACACACACACACACACACACACACACACACACACACGGATAAAGTGGTTAAAATGATTGTGTTGATACTTATTAGCGTTTGCCTAGCCTCGGTACCAGGCTTTCATTTTTGTTGGTGCAAAAATTGAAAGCCTGGAGGAACGCATTGGCCGCTCTGGTCTAAAAGTGGGAGTCAACCCTTCCGGGTGGGCGTCGCTCCAAATGATGTGACGTAGCGCTGCACTAGGGGGGAGAGGAGGGGCCGGGGGTGACGGACAGATCGATGAGATCCAATCAGGGCGTGCGCAAATCTGAGCCGCGACCCGCCCCTCTAGACCAGAAACCTAACACCTTAGCTCAGGCTAGCGTTTGCCTAGCCTCGGAAACCCAGGCGTTATTATTTCCAGAGTTTTTGCCCGGGGACTCCCTGGAACCCCCCCCAAGGACCCCTGGACTTTGAGAACCAGTTCTATAAATGTGATTATAGATTAAGAAATGTGTCATTTTTGTTTTGCCAACTCTCACCCTGGTTCTGGTCATGTTGAACTGGATGGTCCGGATCACCACCAGGATCAACAGACTGCCCAGAGAGATCTCTGTCAACGTGCGCTCCGTGTACCACGTGATGTTCTTCAGCACCTGATGCACACACACACACACACACACACATACACATAAGCACACACACATGCACACACACGCACACACAGAAAGCAAGGGAGAAAATAAAAACATATAGTCTAGTCTGTCGGGTGGAAAGTGAAACCATTATGTCCAAAAATGTTACTCTTCAGGATTCAAATTCAAAAGAATCTAAAGTAGCACATCCGCAAGACGTTAGATGATAAAAGATAAAAGGTTTCTGCCGACAGTGACGATATAACAAAAGGCCGGCCTTTAAAATGTCAGAAGTGATTCATTACGATCAATAAATCAACAATGGAAGTAAATTGCAATAGTTGAAAAGTCTTACTACATAAACATGTACACACTCACATGTGTACGTGCAAGTGTCAGTGAGCGAGCGTATGTGCGTGTGTGTGTGTGTGCGTCTCTACTCACCACCTCATGAACAGAGCGGTTGAAAGCGTCGTCCTCAGTGAGGATGAGGAGGATGATGAGGGCCATGTAGACATGGTGAGAGTTCCTGTCCTCCACGTGGTAAAGGATCTCCAGGATGGGCATCACCTGACAGGAAGAGTGTGGAACAGTTATATACCAGCCTTTGATTTATTTTTAATCCCACAATTTTGTAACCCTTTATTTTTTTCACCCGGTGCCAATGCCAAAGCTGTAATCCCGTGGTGATATCCTCCCTCTGCTGACCTGGGGAGAGTCCCGAACTGAGCTCATGCTTCCTTCAATGCATGAGGAGGAGTGAGCAGGCCGCTAATGGTTGCCTTACTGCCCGTGGCAATTAAATAAAATGTTCGGGCAAGTGGAGTTTGCATCCAGGTTGCCTGTTGGGCAATTGCATTCCGTCTTAAATATTATTGGCTATTCATGAAGTACAATGCTACCTTTTCACATCGATTGGTTTAACATTACTTTAATAGGTAAAGTTTACCTATCATTTTGTAATGGATGATTTACTTTTCGGGCAAGTGGGCATGACTTTTATTGGGCAAGTAGAAAATTACCCGTATACTTACCCGATGGGAAAGTGCCCCGGAGACCTTAGTGTCTACCCCTGACTGCTAGCCAGTATCATGAAAGTGTTTGTGTGCGTGCGTGCTGCCATGTACAGTATACACACAGTTCTACACCATGAAGGACGCGGTATGGATTACCAGGTTGTCCATGTCGGTCCTGGACAGCATGTAGGTCCTCATGTTGTGGTTCTGGTGCAGCAGCGTGTAGAGGAGCAGCGTGGCCTGGTCGGAGCGCTGCTGCTCGCACAGCGCTGTGTACAGACTGTTGAAGTTGATCTGGAAGCCGTGGGCCTGCTCCGAGGGCAGCGACGACGTGTCTGCATGGAATAGGAGATCAGATTCTAAAAATGTCTTCTACATCCCGACAGTTTTCTGAAAAAGCTATGTTTCTATGTCAGTCGTTCTTCGAATTTTCAAAAATAGCAGACCTACAAGCTCGTAGCGCGCCACCGAGTGGCGCGCTATGAGCTTGTAGATTTGCTATTTTTCAATAGCTAAAGCATAACATAATGCTAACACCAAAAGGGGTTCCCGCCCAAAATGGGTTAAAGATGGAGTGCCATGATGTTTGCACCATTTTCTGTTTTGTATGTGTCTATGGAGTTAGCATTACTCAAATAGACCCCCAGGTGTATGTGGTGGTTATAATATTCAAAATAAATCATGGCACTCTATCTTTAACCCATAGCATATACCAGTGTTGATTTTGACAGCAAATGATTGATTTAGTTTTAGTCATGGTTTTTAAAAACAAATCATTATTTCAGTCATCGGAAATGTTTTAGTTTTTTTAGTCTAGTTTTAGTCAACTAAATATCATTAATTTGTAGATCGGCTATTTGCAGAGTGCAACAAACGAGCGCAACCAAACATAAAATTACTTGCCTTTTAGTTCTACTGGAGGATCTCTTCTCAATTAGTCACTTTAGTCTAGTTTTTATTTGTTGCCAGAATTGTCATAATGTACTCTTAGTTTTAGTCATCATAGCTTCGTTTTTATTTAGTTTTCGTTCTTGATTCTAAATCAGTTCTCAAACGTTTTCGTGTCAAGGAAACCCGAAATTACATGTACTTGGACCCCCATCAGTTTTTTTGTGCCAGGGACCCACAGAAGAGATTTGTGTTGTTTTTGTTTTGTTTTGTTTTCCACTTTCAACGCTTAAATAAAAATCACACCTGTGTGAACTGAGCGGTGCAACTATACTTTTGTGATAGCTACTGTACTGTACTACTGTACTGTACTGTACTCTGTATTGTATGGTCCAGTTTTATTGTTAGTTATTACTTTAATTGTTATAGTTATAGTGGTCAGTGTGAATGGGCCTTTTGAATGCTCAACAGTGTCACTTTAGTTCACCCACCGGTATTGCAGCTGCCTGTTCATACCCCAAACAGACATACATACACATACTGTAGGGACACACAAAGCCATTGTCATTGGAGCGGTGTGCACCGCTCAAAAATGACACTCTCTCCGTTTTAATGGGTTCATTTCAAGGAGAGTGATCTAACACAAACTTAAGGCCTATTCATAGTCCAGAAGAGGTGACCACCTAAAACGACAACATGGCGTTACTCTGCGGTGGTCACCGCTCACACAACACATCTCTGTTTGTCTCTTTCAATTATTTTTATTTGGTTTTCAGTTATTTGACATATATCACAATGACGTACATAACAAAACAAAAACAACAACAACAACAACATGCCAGCAAATAGTACAGGAAAGTAGTCAGGTATACTCCATCATACAGTTGATAATTCGTATATATACATATACATATACACAATCATATATATATATATATATATACACACATACTCATATAACTACCATATAAACATCTCTGTTTGTACTAACCACCATTCCGGTGGTCAACTCTTCACCTAAAACTGGACTATGAATAGGCCTTAAGTCCACTGTGTCTGCTGCCAGAAACAGTGAAATCTCAGAGAGAAATCCGTCAAAGAAGCGTATCTGGGTTTGATGTAAACAACCAGCAGAGATTCACCGTTCCAGCACTGTGTACAGTGGGGCGGTGTCAAAAGGTTCAGCACTCAGAGCAGAGCCTAAAGCGGAGCATTAAACTATTTTGTCCTCAGAGAACTTGTTTGGTTTCGGCAAGCTGGAAAAAAACAAACATTCTACTTCTTTTGAAGTATGCGGCCGGCTTAGCGGCAGAACGGACACGCCGAGATTTCAAACGTTTGGGGAGTTCAGACTGGAGCTATTATAAATGAATGGAACCTTTTTGCTTCGGGAGAGGTTTAAGAACCGTTTCTCTCTTCTGTAAAAGCACAGCGGTTAAGTCAAACATTCACTTAAAAAACCTGTTTTATAATCCCACTTCTCAGCCTCTGTTAATGTCTGACACCAGCTGAGGACAAAGGAAGGTTACATAAGAGTTTGCACTGTAAATCTTTTTGCAGGGTAGGACCTGTTTCCTAGGATTAAGAAAATAATACAAAGTGTTATTATTATTTTTGCAACTACAGTATAGAGCACGGAATATGCTACAAATAATAACACCCACGGTTTCCCCATTGCCAGTACACAGAACTGATGACGGTGTCGGTGTTATCCAAACTGTCAAGAGGGCTCAGAAAAGATGATACATCGAGTGATAATTACAGCCTTCACAGAGCAATTAATAAAAGGCACAGGTCCAACTTTGGACGGTGCTGCAGGCTAGAGCACATCTACCTTTGGAGCATGCACCCCGAAAATAAATTACAGTAACCGCCATCATCGGTTCTTTAGTTATGAGCCGTGAATAAAGCTTGTTTTGACAAAAGAAAATGCAATCTGGGAAAAGTATCGAAATAAATTATCTTTTTTGTAAATCTATTTACATTGAGGCGGATGGAGAAGGACTTTTCACTTCCGTTTCATTTCCTGTTATATCTGTCTCCTAGGCAACCTGGAGCCTGCATTCATATGTTGGCGAAGCGCGCAATCTATCCTAAACCACTGAAAAGACCATTTGGCCGTGAATCACTGTCAGGAGATTTACCGGTATATATTCTCTGATGAAAGTTGTCCCTGTTGAGCACTGACGAGCCCTTCTACCTTCTGCTGGCTGAAGCACGCCACGCAGGACTTCTCTTTACCTACAAAATGTAATATCAAAACTAAGGACGGGAACACATGGCATACCTTGTGTGTTTCTGAAACAAGTGACAGCCTGTCGGTAGGGGTTGGGCCAGTCAGGCCCGTCCGTCAGATTGGCTAAGACAAGCAGCAGCAAGAGGCTCTGATTGGACAACGGTAGCGGGTTGTGCTCCTGCTCCACCCCCGTCTTGCTGCCCGCGCCGCCCAACGTGAAGACACTCCATAGACCACCTGCACACACACACACACACACACACACACACACACACACACACACACACACACACAGAGAGAGTTAAATGGGAGGGAGCTACAGTAAGGTGAGGATATAGACAGTTAACCACTTAAAACCTGTATACACTTTGTTGACCGGAGTGCCACCGAGTGGCGCGCTAGAGCTTGTAGGTCTGCTATTTTTGAAAAATCAAAGAACGACTGACATAGAAACATAGCTTTAGCAACCGTGTGGTCCATATAAGCGTTATTGTTAGAGTTCTGATAGTCAATCAAACATAGGCCAATAATACAGTGCTTCTGTATTATTGTGTGTGGGCAACTTTGACTATGGAGAGGACTATAGTTCCACACTCACTCCAGAGGGCCACATTGACAATGGAGAGGACTATAGTTCCACACTCACTCCAGAGGGCCACATTGACAATGGAGAGGACTATAGTTCCACACTCACTCCAGAGGGCCACATTGCATATTACGGTAGCAGCAAAAATAGCCGATCTGCAATTCTTTTTTCAGGATTTCAATTCAAATATAGCCAAAATTGCTGCTCTACAAGCTCAAAACGCGTCGCACTGCAACACGTTTTGAGCTTGTACAGCAGCAATTTTGGCTATACGTAAACATTTTTATTTAATTTCAAATGCATTTAGTTATAGTTATGTTAACTTTAACTTTTTTAACTAAATACAAATTCATTGGACATGTAACATTTTAATACTAGTAATTAGCTGAAATCAATAATACATCAGTATTCTGATATTAACCTGCTGGCCGGTGGGGGCTGCATGTGGCCCCTGGGCCGCCAGTTGCCCATGTATGTCTCAGGGCACACTGGTGTGGCGCCCAATGGGATTTTGTGACAACCACACATTACAAAACATCTGAAAACACTCAGGCTAATCTATATGCCTAATCTTAAGAAGGGTTGCATGACAACTGCATTACAGCTTGTAACTAGAAGACGCAAAGAGGCTTCCACACCAATGATTTGCAACTTGCACGATGTGCAACATAATCCTAGAACTGTGCTTCGCAACCGGACAGTCCACACCCCAGGCACCAAGCTGCGGCCGTTTCCACGGCAATTATGATAAACAGCAGGACACAACAACTGTGTCGCTAAACTGGACAGTGACAGACACATCATACTACAGCATCACACAGAAAGTATCCAACATAGCAGATCGACAAGGTCAAAACGTGGTGGAAAGTGACATGTCATGAGCTTGTAGATCTGCTATTTTTGAATTTGAATTCTTTAAAAGTAACCGTTTTGGACATTTATGAGGTTTCCACCGGACAGAGACCATATTATAATATTGTAAAGCCTGGCCCTGCTCTATATAGCTTTACGCTCTCCATTCCTTTCTCCTATTCACTCGTCCTATTCACTGGGCGTGCTGTAAACAAAACAAAAAAGACTCACGCTAGACTGTGTGCGTCGGTGTGTGTGTGTGTGTGTGTGTGTGTGTGTGTGTGTGTGTGAAAGAGAGAAGAGAGAGAGAGAGAGAGAGAGAACATGCAGTAATTGCGGAATAGCAAGAGCAATGTGTTTTTGCAACTTTTGTGGTTGTGCGACCAGACAAGTTGAATCACTCGCGACGCAATGAGCCGGCATGTGCCAACCTGCCTACTGCATCCAGGAAATTAGGTGCTGACCAGTAGCATGCAAGATTAGCCACACATACAGTTTTTGCAAGGTTTGTAAAAACAAAACTAGCTGTATCCATAGATCCTGAGAGAGCATATGCTGCCATCTAGTGGTTAGAGGTAATAATAATAATCATACTATAATTAACCGAATGTCTGTGTGTCTGTGTGTGTGTGTGTGTGTGTGTGTCTGTCAGAAACATTGCCGTAACTCCGTACTGCCTGCACCAATCACTCCCACTTTTCACACAGGCATTGACCATATGAATATGGAGGGCGTAACGAAGCCCTTTTTTCGATTTGACACATTAATGATTATTCATTTATTTATTAGTCAATTACAAACGCACCCAGGCGCAGTACCCTTCACGGCCACAAGGGGGGGCAAATATCTCACAACGGGTAAGGACTAGTAATAATAATATTGGATTTTTGAGTGGTGCAACCACTAACGGGCGTGACAGTACAGTAGAGGGTACAGTAGAGGGACCCCCACACGTTAACTCTGTCATTTCTCAACCGTTTCGGACGCGGGGCGGCTCGCCGCATTCGGGCCGGCACCACCCTGGGTGCGTTCTCGGGGGTCTGGAACTTCCTCCCGGGGACCCCAACACGGAGTTGCACCACTCACTCCCCACGGGTGTGATTTTATTTATAATTAAATTTACATTCCACAGAATGTACGTACAACCGGTTGAGACCAAGAACTACACAGACACAGACCATGTCACTGTGTCTCAAGAAGACTTGTTTAGCATCCTTGCCTGTCACCTTCTCTCATATATTGTCGTCGTGGGGTGGAAACCTTGTATGTCCAAAACCTTTATAATAATTATTATTATCTTATAAGTGAAAATAGCCGATCTACAAGTTCACAATGCGTAACAAGATTTGAAAACTTGAAATGAGACATTCTGCACAATGAGTAATTTTACTTTTGGTACTTTAAGTACATTTTGATGCCAATACTTTTGTACTATTACTCAAGTACATTTAGAATTCCGGACTTTTGCTTGTAACGGAGTATTTCTATATTGCAGTATCAATACTTTTACTTCAGTAAGACATGCGTGTACTTTTTCCACCACTGCTAGCTATGGTAGGTTCTCTGTCTGGGGTTGTGAATACAGGAACTAATGCCAGGGAACAGCCACGCTTGTCCCTTTGTTCTAAGTATACGTTAGAAACTGATATTCTAAACTATACTTACAAACTAATATTATGAACTAATAAACTAATACTGTATCTTTACGTGTATTTATTGTATATTTATGAATCAATGTAAAAAAAAAGAGAAGCATACAGTAGGTACTGTATTCTTCCCTGCCTAAAAACTCTATGCTGAGTAATGTAATTCAGTAATGTATTTCAGTGCGAACCACTGCATTTGGATCATGTCATGTCATTGGGCCAAATTCTTCCCCCAAAACACTTTAAAAAATAGCAGATATACATGCTCACAATGTATATATTTTTAAATAGGGCTTAAGTGGTCAAGCTAATCAATGGCAGAGATCGTTTAGGGTTTATGGCTAATGTGTGGGTTTGGGTTTGTATGTGTATGTGCATGTGCGTGTGCGTGTGTGTGTGCGTGCGTGTGTGTGTAATAGTTCCGGTAAGGAGCACAACCACACTGTTTATGTCTGAGCTAAAGGACATAAACAATCCTCATCAACAATGCAGAAAGAGAGAGAGAGAGAGAGAGAGAGAGAGAGAGAGAGAGAGAGAGAGAGAGAGAGAGACCATATTACTGGCACAGTAACACGGGCCACTTTGGTCTTTGTTCTGCCTTTCTTTATTTTTGTGTGATCCGTCTCTCTGTCTCCATCTTAAATATGATCCCTGGCCTGTTCCTCCTACTGCTTAAAGCAGCAGGAACGGGATTTATGAAAGATAAATGAGAAAAAGTACGAGAGAGAGAGAGAGAGAGAGAGAGAGGTATCTTTCCCTTTCTCTTCATCTCTAGTAATTTTAACTACCTTTCGTTCATCCTCTATCTCTCTCTCTCTCTCTCTCTACGGCGTAGACAGACGAGAAAGTGTGTGAGAGAGAAAGAGAGAGGGATATATTGAGAAAGAGAGAGAGAGGGGGCGAGAAATGTGTTAATACGGCATTACAATCATTGTAACCACTTCATCCTGTTATATGTTGGCTAAGAATGAGAGACAAGCAGTGAGTGACCCCTGCTCATCTCATCACTGGCACCACAGCGGCTAGACCGTTAGTGTCAGAGAGCCCAGCCTGGCAGCCGTGTTTCCTGTCTGTGTGAGCGCGCGCACACACACACACACACACACACACACACACACACACACACACACACACACACACACACACACACACACACACACACACACACACACACACACACACACACACACACACACACACACACACACACACACACACACACACACACACACACACACACACACACACACACACAACCTCAGTGGATGCTGTTTGTGATCCGTCTGGCTCGGTTCCCCAGCCTGTCTGCCTGCCCACCACACAAACCCAATAATGCTACAGTACTCAGACAGACAGGCTGGCAGGCTGGCTGACTGTCTGACTGAACGACTAAATCTTAAAATAACTAATAGCCGATCTACCAGTAAGTCACCTGGGGTGCGAGAAGCGACCTCACCCTAGAGGGCGAGGTCACGTGCACGCATCCACCTGGGTGACAGCAGACTTCTGGGCGAGCGCTGGCGCTTTGGAATGGGGGGTCAGATCAACATATTCGCTTGGGTGACAGCAGACTGCTGGGCGAGCGCTGACGACGACACTTTGGCATGGGGGGGGGGGGGGGGGGGGGGGGGGGGAGTCAGATCAACATATGGAATGAATTCTGTACTTGCCATATATGGAGCATGTCTTGAGTGTACAGGGTTTGATGAGGTCAGATCAACATATGGAATGTAAGAACAAGTCAGCTCCATATATGGAGATCTAAGGGTGGTAGCGGGGGCAGTGTATTGAGTGTACAGGGTTTAATGAGGGCCCAGGTAGGGCCGGGCCGTAATTTTCGGGCCTGTTGAGAATTCTAGTTTTCGCCGGCTGCCGGGCGCGGCTGCACTAATAACTTTGGGGCAGGCCCGTCTAGAGTTTAAATGGACAGGTATCAGTCAAAAGGGAGGCATCGAAACGGGAAGGACGGGTGGGGAGGATCAACATATGGATTGTCTGAACAGGTCAGCTCCATATATGGAGATCTAAGGGTTTGAGGTTTGGGGTGAGATCTTAGAGTATATATGAATAGAGACGGCACCGGATTCCTCCTCCCATCCACTTGCATTAAGTTGCTCAAAAGCGCATGAGGCGATTTCACTCCTCCTTCCGTGTAGGAACAGAGTGCATTCTGGGATGGATTTGCCCCAAACACATGAACGCGCTGCCGTTGACTATCATTGTGCCATTTGTGCGCGTTCACGTATGAAACGTTCGTTCACGTGTCATGGCCCCAATAACATGAACGTGCGCAATGATAACGGACCAGCGCTGGCTCGAGCTGCAATACCACATTTGGCCACTATGTCCATTTCGCCTCAGGGTTTCCTCCGGGTGCCGTCTCTATTCATATATACTCTAAGGGTGAGATGTAGGTTGCTGACCATTATTGATGACATCAGGGATCTCCATATATGGGCTTAATATTGATGACATCACGTGATGTCACAAGGCATATCCATATATGGGGCTGACTGGAAACTGACTGGAAATGCACAATTTCATAGTTAACTGCGACCTGCGATCGCAATAAACACATCGCAGTGCGACCTATTGCAAGCTTGTAGATCTGCTATTTTCAGTGCGTAACATGCTTCCAGAAGATGCTTCTATGGAATCCAAATGTCTTAAATCAATTGTGGTGACTGAGAACTATGGGGGAAATAATCTAGTTTTGGGAACTTGATATCAGTTCCTGTTTGAAGTTCAATGCGTCTGTTCCGGTGTGTGTGCGCGCGCGTGTGTGTGTGTGTGTGTGTGTGTGTGTGTGTGTACAGTACTGTGCTCGAACCCGTGTTTGTGACTATAAAACAATCCCAGACATGTGAGTCACTGGGCTGATCCGAGACACCAGATGAGTCAGTGACATCATCGACCTTAACCCATTCCATCCGGGACAAGCATCCGTGTCATTTTATACTTTGGCTATGTAAAAATAGCAGATAGTAATAATAATAATAATATTATATTATAATTTAAAAATACCAGATAGTAAGCTCATTGTGCGTCAAATCTTTGAATATAATATGCTTTTTCTTTTTTTAAAGCGAACATTTTTTAACTCAAAATCTTTCCTGAAAACCTTTGAATTGGCCACAGGTCTTAACACATTCAGCGACGGGATTTCTTTCAAAATAGAAGCTCGGGGTGCCGCACAGATATGGCAGCTTTTACTCTGAAGTCCCCCCCTTCTATTCCGTTCCGTACAAAAACGGGGGAGGAGAGGAGAGGAGAGGACCAACAGTCTGGGTGATAATCCTCCCTGCAGACACTCTCTCACACTCAGACAGACATATGTAAGAGAGGGTGTGTGTGTGTGTGTGTGTGTGTGTGTGTGTGTGTGTGTGTGCGTGCGTGCGTGCGTGCGTGCGTGACCGACCGACCGACCGAGAGAGGGATGTGACTGTGAGAAAGTGAGCGTGTGCGTGTGTGTGAGAACGCGGCGTAATGCATGTGTGTGACAGACAGACAGAGAATGGGTGTGCGTGTGTATGCATGTGTGTATGTGTGGGGGGGGGGGGGGGGGGGGAGGGCACACTATTCCAGAGACATTAAAATGGCGACGGAAATGGAGAGGTGGTCGCTTTGCTTTGTCATCCCGGCTTATGCTAGGCTGAGGGGGAAAACCCCCAACCCACACACACACACACACACACACACACACACACACACACACACCTCACCCCCCACCGACCAGTCCCATGCACAGCTGCCGTTCATTTCATTCCAACAGGTTACACAACAAGCTTTACTAACATGCCATGTGATGAAACAGTGACGTCTCAATACAGAGCCACTGGAATGTACAGTAAAGTCCAGTCCGCTGTGCCTCTGTGTGGAGATGTATGTGGATTTGGAGGACTTAAAGCCTGTGATCTCTATATACGCTGGTGTTTGGCCTGCCTTAAACCAGTGGGTTCGGGACCCGCAGGCGGGTCCCCACATGGTTTTGGGGGGTCCCCAGAGGAGAGTAGTGTGACAATGTAAGTACTGTTAAGCCCTTTTTACCGTTAATGTTTCAAAATTAAAAACTAATTATACTATAAATTATACTATAAAACTGGTCATAACAGCCTGAAAAGGTTGAGAAGAACCATAAATTGCTCTATGGAGATGCATGTGGATTTGGAGGACTTAAAGCCTGATCTATACGCTGGTGTTTGCATGCCTTAAACCAGTGGTTACAAAAAAAGGACCACCCAAATTGATATGTAGTGTACAGTATTTGGCTGCAGACCCACATCTGCACAAATGTTTTGTGGTGCCAGGGCAGGGACCCCAAGAAGAGATTCAAGAGAAGATTTGTGTTAAAAGTTAGATCTTTTTTTTTTAATGTTCCAACAATTTCATGATTTGTTTTTAATTCAATGAGTCCCGTGCATGACGTGTTGTGAGCTTGTTTACGGAGCACGACACACCGGTATGAATCAGACTTAAAGTCTGGCTGAATGTTAAGTTCCCATGGGCGGAAAAAAAGAACGTCTTGTCCCTTGTTTTATCTTTTTGTTTTGTTTTTTACTTGTTGAGCAATTCCTCTGTGAATTCGCTGCAATCATCTAAGTAAACATGATGTGCATGCAAATGCAGGAACAAAAATAATGCAGTGATGACTGAGTTCTCAGCGTATATGCACGTGCATGCGCCCGTGTGTGTGTGTGTGTGTGTGTGTGTGAGGGAGGTGGCTGCAGACAAGCAGGCTCTAGAGGATTACAGAACAGGCCACCATAACTCATATCCCTGATCAGTAGCCGGCCCACAGACAGACAGACAGACAGTATTCATTTCCATCTCGTGTACCAGGACTCTCTCTCTTTCATCTCTCACAAGTACATCTTTCTTTTGTTTTTGATAATGCCTTATGCACCGCGGTAGATTAAAGGAAATTAATGTGGGCATACCCAACAGTAGATGCCTAAACAATGATAACATTTCCATTTTTGTGTACTATTTCTATATCAAAAGTGACAAAAAACTAAATGTGCTGCGTGATGACGTGTAGAGGCGTGAAATAATATTGATTTCATTCACCCGTTTTATTCCCCAATGCTGTGTGTTCCTCCAAACACAGCTGGTGTTTATTACAGAATTACTCCGTTTATAATCTCATTCAAGATGACATCCAGACATCTTATGACTCATTTTAAACTTAATCAGCACCCTAAAATATGTATCTGAAAACAGGTCAGAAATAAGCCACGCAGTAGCACACATGCTGAAATGCACCGTTTGTCTCTCAGACTTAGACGTGGATGTAGCCCAATGGCCTGAAGGGATGCAACGCTCTGATTGGTTCTGAAACCTAGAGGCTTCCATTTCAGACTGATACTACAAAATAATATGCCCAAAAAAGCCATTGGACTCCTACTTTAAGATATTTATTGAGAAATGCAACGTTCCGGGTTACGAAGGTGCGACCTTCCACTGTGTCTGGCATCTAAAGAAAGTGACTGAGGCGTTCGTACTTGCCACTCCGGACGCCAGGCCGTAGAACAGACCGCCGCCCTCGGCCTGAGGTTCGAAGATGTGCGTGGCAGGAGGTGGGCACTTCTCCTGTCTGATGAAGTTGTACAGCAGAGTCTTGACCAGTCGACTGGTGAGAGACAGACTGGAAGAGAGAGAGAGTGAGAGTGAGAGTGAGAGTGAGAGAGAGAGAGAGAGAGAGAGAGAGAGAGAGAGAGAGAGAGAGAGAAAGTGGAGTTGGGAGGTGCAGGAATTAATCTCTTTTTCAAGTGGGCCCTGGCCAAAAAGGTAGCATACATACAGTAGTTACGCATTAAATGCATGGCAAAACAAAAGCAAGAAAACTAAAATATATTATCATCATCATTATTTTCATCACCATCAACAGCCAACTTCCTATTGAAACATTTTGAATATTTGAAACAAATTACACAGACCTCACAGGAAAGATTTGGGCCTGACTTCCAGACAAACAGCCATAGTTGGCTGGGTTTTTATCTCAATGTGTGAGAACACATTTTTGGAACACCACAAGGTTTTTGTGGAAGAGCGACATTCCAACAAACTGAAAAGAGGGATAATAAATTGGGCTTTAAGGCTTTTACAGTCATAAGACCAGCGTCTGGAATCTCACACCAGTGGACTCTCACACGTAAAACAAACGTGTCGACAATTCTTTTGATTGAGAATCTTTTTTTTTGTCTGTGGAGAGTAGACTGTGGACACAGACATTTCTCTTACAATTATACCGTCTAAATACAAGACGAGAATTACAAGAAAGCTTAAAGTGCAAGTTTTGGGTTGTGTAGTTACCTTGGACAAGAAATAAGAAATAATTGTCCAGTGATTAGAAATTTATATTCTAAATATGTTCCTCATTTACTTACGAAACAGCTCTCAAAGTCACTCTTTTAGTACGTAAACAAACACAAACAAAGTTGATTCAGACAATATAGAACATCACCTAATCTCATACTATTTTTTTACTGAATCTGAATCCGTTGACCCGGATCCAAATCTTCAAATAGTTTCAAGCATGCGCACTGCCGTTCACTTCCTCGATTACGGGCCGACCAAAGTGGCTCATAACTCTAAATCTACGGCGCTCTCCATGGTTTTGATCATAACGCTGATGTTCTGTCTTCAGCAAGCACCTCGTTTGGAATATTAACGCATCTAGGGAGACTTTAGATGTGACAGTGCGACGTAGTAAGGGAAACTTATGCCTCGCGGTTTTGGGGGGTAATGGAAGGCGAGGCTTTTCAGAGTAAAATCTGCCTCATCTGCGTGGCACTCTTAGCGCCTTTATTATGAAAACTTCCCCGGCAAAAGAAGTGTTAATCTGCCTGGGGCAATATCCATTGCAAAAGCAGATGAAGGCTGGCTACGCAAGGCTAATACAGTGAAGGTTCAGAAACAAGAGGTCTTCCATTTCTCGCCAGCTCTTTAGTAAATACTAGAGAATATATTTTCAGTTCAAGCTACCTATTTCATCTAATCAGGAAGAACACAGGATAAACAAGTGAAACTGGAAGTGAAGACACAAAGTAACGAGCAGGGACATTTCTATCTGGAATGCAACAAAATGGATGCAGATGTATGGGTGCTCTTTTCTGTTTATTAAAGAGATGGAGAGACAGGGAGACACTGCTGTTATTGAACAAACACCCTATAGCAACGATTACCATCAGAATAATAGGGCTTTAACTTTTTTTTCCACAATAAAAGGCAGGGACCCATTTGTGGGTCACGGACAGATTTGTATGCGTCCCTTTAATTCTACATTTTCAACAAAACTACATTTTGTTTTTAAGTATTATTATTTCCCCCCAAAAAAGAAAAGAAGAGATCAAAGATATTTAAGAAGTAGCGAAAATCTAAAAGATCTCAAATCGTCATATTTCTGTTTTGGTCATTGAGCTAGAAGGTTTGTGAACCACAGACCGGCGGCATGCCATGCACCAAGAATATCCGATCTACGGAGCGGTGTGTGAACTTGTAGATCGGAATATTGGCTTTATTCATTTTGGCTAAATGTGCGTGAGGCGTTGAGTGCTTGGTCTCTCACCATCGTCCTTTCATGATGTGCTGGTAGATGGATCCATCCCGGAGGATCTCTTTGTTGAAGAGCTGATAGGACAGCAGCACCAACAAGGTGGTGACGGCTTCAAACAGGATGCTGTATGTGATGTCACTACACACACACACGCACACACGCGCACACACACAATGAAGTTAAAACAGGAACTGATATCAAGTTCCCAAAACAAGAATATTTCCCCCATAGTGATTACATGGATTAAAGTTCTCAGTCGCCGCACACAGGCGGGAGTATATGTCAGGCCTCAACAAGACAAACTTTTAATAGATGATTTAATAAACTACCAAATCGATTAGTCTGAACTGTGTTAAGGCACGGACGTTTACAAAGTGACGTAAATACATTGGAGTTTTTGAGGGGCGCCAGCCGCTCCAATGCATGGCCTTTGAAGATTACATCATATGGCAGCCAAGTCTATGGACTATTATTGTTTGTTTAGGGCCCTAAATGATGACGTAAGTTGTCATGTGGCAGATACAATACAATAAATAATAATAATAATAATAATAATAATAATAATTTATAATAATATATTTGAAGCAAAGTGCTTGCTAAATTAGGAAAAGAGAATAATTAAATTAAAATAATAGTACCGGTAATATTTTTACAATATGGATTCCCCTGCTGTGTTTTCTTGTTGTTGTTTTACAGTATATTTCTTGGGGCTTTTTTGCATTTGTTTTTTTGTTTGTTTTTGCAACTGTTAGTACAGTTGAGAGTGACAGGAAACGGAGAGAGAGAGTCAGGGAGTGACTCTCTCTCTCCGTGTGTCACTCCCTGTGTGTCAAGGAGTGACACAGGCTTGGGAATCGAACATTACAGTATGCCATCGCCACGCCACCCCCTGTTGTATTCTGAAATGCATGCTGCATCTTCTCCCTGTGTCCCCTACGGTAGGTACCCTCACAAAAAACATTCACTAATCGTGGTCTCTATACTGCCTCTGTCTGGCCAGCCGGGGCACCTGCTGGAATAACGTGTTCCTTCCACCCGCTACGTCCAAACGGGGAAACTTGGAAACCTCATGCATAGAAGGAAGCATGAGGTCAGTCCGTTGCTCTCCCCAGGTTGGCAGAGAGTGTAGCGCCCAGGATTACAATAGATAATTGACACAGGGTGAAAAAATAGGTTCGGGTACAGTCTTGCACATCCATATTATAAAGAAGGACACTAATTTGGTCTGTGTCTGACTGAGAGGAGAGGCATGATGAGAAAACAGTCAGATTTGTTCTCATCTCCTCTGGGCTTTAAACCCAGAGCACGTAGAGAGGAAACCGCCTGACAGCTACAAAGTAACAGAGGAGGGGGGGGGGGGGGGAGGCTGATGCTGGGAACAATGAAGAATGCTGGAATGATCAACGCACTTACACTAGAGCCAGGGATAAGATGTCCAAAGAAATGACACGAGAGAGAGGGAGAGGGGAGAGAGACAGACAGACAGACAGACAGACAGACAGACAGACAGGCAGGCAGACAGACATACTGAGAGACAGACAGGCAAAGTGAGAGAGAGAGAGAGATAGAGAGATAGGGGACATTCTGTCTGTCAATCACGTGTCCATGAACTTGGTTTGACCTAGACAAGGCAGCATAGCGGCGCAGTAGAGGAATGATTCAACCTATATATATATCAGGGATGTGCCGACGAGACATTTTGGCCGATATCCGATATAATTAATTGGTGTTATGGCCGATAACCGATATTACCGATGTCTGTATTGAAAAAATATAATAATTTTGTCCATTCTGAAAAATACATGTAACAGGGTATCTGCACTGCAGGCTTAGACAAGTCAGATTGAACTTAAATACCTGTATATTTAATATTGTGAGCTTGTAGATCTGTTCAACTGTTTGTTTATCTGTAAAGACAGACCGATTAATCGGTCTGATTGATTAATCGAATCGATGCGGATTAATCTAAAAACTACTAGAATCGGCCGATAGCGATGTGTTTGCCAATTAATCTCTCATGTATACACACACACACACACACACACACGGCGGCGGCTAACAACCGAAGCAAAATCAAGGTAAAAATATTTTAAAAAAGAAAGAAAAAAGATTAAGCCTAATTTATCATACCTAGGTGTCTGTGTGTTAGAATTAGATGTTTGTCATGGGAGAATGTCCATCTCATTCTCCCCTTTCATTGGACACGTCCCCTCTGCTTCGGTCCAGCAACGCTCATCGTAACTGGCTGGCGAACATTGGAAGAATAAACAAATGGACTGTGACTGCTGTGACCTCATATATCGGCTAGTTCTGTAATCAATATTTTGTTTGATTGGAGTCTTTAATGTGGTGCTACTCTTCACCTACTGTACTTAGTCAGTACTTAGTCACCACTGGTGACTAAAACGATGACAAAAAAAGTTCCTCGACTACCTTGTTTCACGAAATAAAACGAAATAAAAGCCAATACTATGACGACTAAGACTAAATATATTGACAATTTTGTCAACAAATAAAAACTAGACTAAAATGTTAGGGAGGGACTAGTGGAAAATAATCCAAAGAACTAACAAGTCATTTTATGATTGGTTGCGCTCTGAAATTAGCACATCTACAAACTCACAGCGTTGTGAGCTTGTAGATCTGCCGTTTCCTGCCAAAATACATTTTAGTTGACAAAATTAACTGTAATTTCAGTCGACAAAAATCTTAGGATATTTAATCGACTAAAACTAAATCAAAATTCGCTGTCAAAAATCTGCATCTACTAATGGTAAATGGTGCATTTATATAGTGCTTTCATCCAAAACGCTTTACATAGATTGTGCATAACATTCACCCACATTCACACACACCGATGGCAGCGGAAACCATGTAAGGCACCGACCTGCTCATCAGGAGCAATTTAGGGGTTCAGAGTCTTGCTCAAGGACACTTTGACACCAACTCTGGGGAGCCCGGGATTGAACTGTGAAGCTTGTAGATCGCCCTTTTGGAACAGCAATGTCGGTGTTCACCTATGTACCCATGTGTCCGCCTGCCCTATGTGTTAATGAGCACGAGTATGACTATTAGTACCAGTAGGGGCGCTGTTGTGCCAGAAACAGAGAGAGAGAGAGAGTGCTGCACTGTTGCCTGCTAATGAGAGAGAGAGAGAGAGAGAGAGAGAGAGAGAGAGAGAGAGAGAGAGAGAGGAAAAGGGAGGGGGAGTTGCACCACTCAGTTCACACGGGTGTGATTTTCTTTTAAATGAATAAAGTAACAAAAAGGGAGATACAAGGTTTCCACTCCGACAGAAAGACCTCCGTTCCAACTGGGCGGAGCTGTGGAGGTGGTAGCGGTACTTACAGCAGAGGCACCTCCACGATCAGGTGCACCAGGTTGGACATGAACTCCTCCAGGAGATCCTCCGTCACTGTGTCTGTAGATAAGGGGGTGGGGGGGTGGGGGGGATTAATGAGAAGAAGAAAAAAAAACATTCTGTTCTATTATTCTGTCATTTCTAACACCAATGCCAACAAGCTCCCTGTGGTTGGCCATGAGCAGGCTCTCTCTCTCTCTCTCTCTCTCTTCCCTAGACCCCTTCCCAGCCATCCCTCCTTCACGTCGGAGGAACAGAGGAAGGGGAACAGCCAGCTGGAAGCGTTCCTTCTTTCCTCCACTATACTTCCCTCCTCTGTCCCGTTCCAAAGGGCCTCAGGACTCGCTCCAATGCCATGTTCCCTCCATTATGTGTCCAGTCCTGACCTTAAACCATGGCAGGCCCCCTTTGGCATAGACTTTGTCTCAATGACGGGATAGCAACAAAAAAAAGCTTGTAACTCTGCTATTTATGAACAGAAATAGCTAAGTATTTTTTTGCAATGTTCTGAAATTTTAAAAAAATAAAATTAAAAAAATAAATCAAAGATTCTTTATATATTGGATAATATTTTCACGTTTAACTTTTTACAAATACCCCGTATAAATACCCCGTTTGACAGGACAATACCGGCCAGTCTTATTCAGTGTTGATTTCGTCGACCAATATAAGGCGAAGGTTTTATGGCGACCACCCTTTTTCAGTGACGAAAACGAAATAAAAACTAAGCTATGATGACTAATACTATGACTATAATATATTGACAATTTCATCAACAAATACAAATTTGACTAAAATGTTCCAATTTTATGCTGGCAGGTTGCATTCTGAAAATAGCCGATCAACAAGCGCAGTCATGGCCCAGGCCGTAGCGTAACGGTCTGGGCACCGGACTGGTGATCCAGTCGCGGTGTGCCGCGGGTTCGACTCCCGGACCCGACACGGCCTTTACCGCATGTCATCCCCCCATCTCTCTCCCGTTTCCTGTCAGCCTACTTTCTATCCCTTAAAAAAATCAATAAAGGCGTAAGCCGCAAAAAAATATCTTAAAAAAAAAACTAAAAAAAAACAAGCGCAGTCATTCTGACTCCTCGCCACATGGTAAAATCCTCAAAAATTATATGAAATAAAATAAAATATGTTATGCACTACTCTGGATTCAAACGTGTCCCGGGTTCCAACACTTCCCAAATGGATCGAGATTCCAACCCGCCCGGGTTCTACCACTTCCCAAATGGATCGGGATTCAAATCCGTCCCGGGTTCTACCACTTCCCAAATGGAAACACTGTCTTCTATTTCGCTGTGACTTTCCATATCGTAGCTGTCGGGCAGAAACCTCTCAACTCTCACTCAACGAGATCACTGTACTCGTGTATGGCATCTGAGGCACTATTTTAATGTTCAACGTCCGATACCGAACGTATTCAAGTTGTATGTCGTCATTTTTCAGAATTCTAATTCAAGCACATCAAACGTAGCAGATCAACAAGCTCAATAGTGGATCTTCTACTTCTGATGCCGACGCTGTCGTATGATCAAGTTACAGGCGTTAAATTACGAAAAAACACACATTTGGAGATAAGAGGTTTCTCCCCGACGGCGACAATATATTTCTGGCTCCATGAGGACAACGATTCATCCAATGTGTTCTACCGGAGGCGCCCATTTAAAAAAAAATAAAGAAAAAAAGGATGGTCTTCTTATAATGGATTTTGTCAGTTAATGTGTAATTAGGCTGAGGCCTAATTTAATCCACTAATCGGAAGTATTTATTCAAGCCACCCCACAATGCAGGAAGTCAGTGGTTGACTTGTGTTATGTTACTTGCCAATAGCTCCATTCAGAGAACAGCACTCAGCCATTTCTCTAAATACAGCCTTTCTCTATTCAGCGCGACCTTTGTGTGACCCCAACTGTTGGCAATGGTGGACAGTCAGAAAATAAGTGCATTTACTTGAATAATGTATTTTTAATTCCTTTTGTTTGGTATCTGTACTTTACTTGAGTATTTGTGGGGATTTCTTTTTTTTTGTAGAATCCGACACTAACTCCACTACATTTTAAAGACAAACCTTTGACCACAGGGGAGCTTACGGAAATACTGTACGTGATTAACCACTTTTGCTTCGTTTCAAAAATAGTGGAAAATATCTAATCTACAAGCTCACAACGCATTCCAACGCATTCCATCGTGACACGTTGTGAACTTGTAGATCGTCTATTTTAGCTTTTTGTGAACATCTTTGAATATTTCTGAATTTTGGGGGAATCTGGGGGGAAACTTCTAAATTTAAAAGAAGTTGCATAATGTTGTTCACTGCATAATATCAATGAAGGAAAAAGGTCCCAAAATATGATATATAAAAAAAGATATATAATTTTGGCAGCCATCTTGAAATAAATGGTTGTCAATTGTCATCTTTGATTTACAAGTTGCCTCAGTTTCAAAGAGTGACCACCAAAGATGATTTAGTACCAAATGTCACGCTTGGAATAGCATTTGAACGATTCTCCCAAAATATTGCCGTTATCTGGCTCCTTTTGTCATAAAAAATAACATCCAACATCAATGGGACATAGCTCTGTATACACACAATGCTATCCAACTGTATATATTTTCCCCATTTTCAACTGTTTTATTACATTTCGACACTTGCTTTGACAATGTAAACGTATGTTTTCTCGTGCCAATAGGGCATAGCAGTGGGCGTGGTTTTCTGGTTCCACTGAAATGTTGGCCATTCATTTTTTCCCATAGAGATTTAAAAAAGAAAATTATTTTAAGCCTAGAATCCAGCCATCCTGATCCAGGATCCTGGTGAGTCATGACCATAAATCTTTCATTCTATGAAAAAATGAAAGTGAAAACCGTAAACTAAGGGTATTTATGAAATGTAGATTATCATATAATGAAATATTAAATTGTATTTTTTTCACAGAATCAAAGGTTTTATGGTCATGAATCACCAGGATCCTGGATGGCTTGATTCTAGGCTTAAAATAATGGATATAAATATCTCTATGGCAAAAATAAATGGACGATTTTTCAGTGGAACCAGAAAACCATGCCCACTTCTATGCCCTATAAAGCTCCTTTGAATTGAATTGAGTTGAATTGTGTGTAGGACGGTGCTCACCTCCGCAGGAGCCTGGCGCCCTCTCCTGGTAGGAGAAGTGCAGGTGCAGCTCCTCCTCGCTCATCTCCCTGATGAAGACCTTGAGCAGGCAGCGGATCATGAACAGTGCATTGTGGGCCTGCCAGATGAACAGCTGACTGCAACGAGACGCAGAGAAGAGACACACACACACACACACACACACACACACACACAGCTCATTTAGCCATAAATCACTCCCAACTGAAAAACTAATTCACATTGATTAAGGGTTCTACAAAAGGGGCCGTTCTACGGATAAAGTGAGTTGTTGTGGGGGTTTTTAATCTTTTTTTATCCTTAAACTATTTAACCCGCCCGCGCTAAAACTTTCCTCACATCCATGTTGGAGTGGATCAGAGTTGAACACAAGCTACCACTGTTGACCCATTCAAACCTGAAAAACAAAGCATCAGTGTCACACAAGTTTTTCAGAAAACTCTTAGGATTTAGAACAGTGGTTTTCAACCCTTTTCGTATCAAGGTTCCATTTATATATTCAGCATTTGAGCCACAGACCAGCATTTGATGAGATGTAGCCTCTCAGACCCAAATGAAAACTTTGAATATTTTGTTGTTGGATAGGATTTTGTCCACAATTCCATGCTGTATTGATGTGGTACCATAGGAGAGATAACAAGCAAATGTTGAAAATAGCAATTCCTCTACATTCTCTAATTTTGTGTAGACTTCTTGTAAATGAAGTAATGCAGATGTTTAATAATAATTTAACTCTTAAGAGTGTAAAATTAAATCAAATGTACTGATAACCCGTCCCATAAGGGTCCATTTGGTTTCACTATTCACTCTATAAGGGTCCATTTAGTTGCCAACCCCATCATTTAGCCGGGGACCACCAGGAATCCCCTCAGGGACCACGGGTTGAGAACTACTGATTTAGAACAGTAGTTCTCAAAAATATCTGCTATTTAAAAGATAATATTAAAACAAATCTCTTCTACGGGGTTCCCTGGCACAAACACATTTCAGATGGGGTGGGGTCCAAATAAATATCATTTTGGGGGTTCTTGGCACGAAAAACATTTGAGTATTGCTGACTTAGAAGGCCTTTGTAGAATGGGCTCATAATGGGTTAAGCTTCTGAACACCACTACGGCAGCCATGAGGCCAACTGTGTGGTCGCTAGGGGAACACCATCTCCTGTTACCTCCAGTCACAAGTTTTACAATTACAATCATAATGTACCAGGGCTCCTCATGCCATAAGCATCCCAGTCTCACAGCACTAGGAGGATGCTGATGCTTAAAACTTGGTTTCAAAACATAGGGTACGTGGTGTTTTTTGGTTGAAGCTTTTTTTTGAGAGGCGCTAGCCCCTCCTATACTCAGCCTTTGTCCCCACAAAATGTCTGCAACAAACATTAAATGCCATTGACAATGTCTCATATTTGCCATCGACAATGAAAGGAGCAATTAGGTCAAATGTCTGCCAAATGTGACGTAAAATGTCCGAAACACAAAGACCTTGGCTCGAGACTCGAGCCAAGGTCCAAACCTGCGACGGTGACACTAAAGAATTTGAGGTCCTAGCGGGCGTCATACAGGGTGATACTTTGTGACCCTTCCTGTTCATTGTAGCGTTAGACAATGCACTGAGACTCGGAACCAATGGTAGAGAGGAGGCACTGGGGTTCACTCTGGTCCCGAGGAAGTCAAGGTGCATACACCCTGGTCATTGACCTCGACTATGCAGATGACATCGACCAATCTCAGATACAGCAGAGAAAGGAAGGGGACTACTACTGCAGCAGAAGGACAAAACCATTGCCACTGTGGATGGGATGGTGCTCGAGACAGTCGATGACTTCAAATACTTCATGGTTTACGTCCTTAGTATTAATCGTTAGCACACAGAAGACACACCCAGCTCACTGGTTGCATCACAGCTCACATCCATAAAGGGATGGAGGAGGGGAAAAAACAAGGGAAGAGAGGAAGAGAAGAAATTAAATGAGGAAGATTTTGATGAGTGAAGGAAGTTCACTGAACCACAATATCTCAGCCACCACCACCACCATCAATACAGCTATTACACACGCCAATTATGTTGTCTCCTCTCTGTGTGCTATTTTCTAAAGATGCTCAAACATTTGAACACTTGAAATGGGACATTCTGCACAATGACTACTTTTGGTACTTCAAGTACATTTTGATACCAACACTTTTGTACTTTCTCAAGAACATCTTGAATTTCTGACTTTTACTTGTAATGGGAGTATTTCTACATTGCAGTATTGTCCACAACAGTTTATTTCTCAAGCAAAATCTGGCAAAACTGGTCGGGGTGGGTGTGAGGAGTTGTGGTTTGGCAGGCATGAGTAGGGAAATAATGTCTCACACACTGTGGATGATTATACCTCCACAGGCTTCCCATGGGAAATGACAACTACTTCACTGTTTGTCTCATTTGGGGGGAAAAAGAAAAGAAAAATAAATTAGGGTTTCCCACACGCAAACACTGGATCATACAATCACAGGCATATACACTCGCACACCCCAACACGTGCACAACAAACAATCAGGGACTTTTTTTTTGGCAGGGTCTGTCATTAACTGGAACCGTTCGTTCATGAGATCTTTGGAGGTTCTCGATTCTCATACTCACTCCTGGCATTCTGTGGAGATCTTCAACTCTTTGGTTCTTCCCAAAAACACTCTCACCAAAGCACTGAAGTTCCCAGTTCTGGGATTGTTCTCGACTAGAAATCAAAGGCAAAATGATGGGGAAAGAAATAATCAACAGTTTTGCAACATTAAGGACAGAGATCAGAAATAAATATGTAACAGATCGGCTTGTAGAAACTGAAGCAAGAACGTGTGTTTTCGGCAAAGGTATAAACTGTAGACAGAAAAAAACAAAACAAGAGGTACTACAATTGTACTTCAATGAA
This sequence comes from Protomyctophum parallelum, assembly GCF_964188405.1. Classification (NCBI taxonomy): domain Eukaryota; kingdom Metazoa; phylum Chordata; class Actinopteri; order Myctophiformes; family Myctophidae; genus Protomyctophum; species Protomyctophum parallelum. The sequence continues at coordinate 23,219,489 of NC_139713.1, forward strand.
AGATGTAAAACAATATATATATTTAAAAGGGTATTTATTTATGTCCTCTAAACAATCGTGGAGTGTGCGTGGAGTGTTTGTGTACATACTTTTGTATACTATACATGCATGTGCATGTGTGTGTGTCCACATGCACACGTTTACAGTAAGATCACACTAAACTGACAGTCTTCAATATTATAGTGTAAGAAATGCACGGTCAGCGAATATAAGCACAGTGTAGTGAGTGTACATACTAAAGATCTATAAAATACTGGAAGCACAATGCACACAGTAGTACATACTAAAGATCTTGGCGAGTGGAATCACAGCCTCTTCCAACAGCTTGGAATCCCCACTGTGTAGGGGGGAGAGAGAGAGAGAGAGAGAGAGAGAGAGAGAGAGAGAGAGAGAGAGAGAGAGAGAGAGAGAGAGAGAGAGAGAAAGAGAGAGAGAGAGCAAAATTAAGACAAGTTCATTGCTTGTATCTTCTGCCCTCTGCTGGCCTACTACTGCACTGCACTGCGTTATATTACACTGACCAGTGTTGATTTCGTCGACTAAAGCTGTGACAAGAAATGTTCGTCGAAAACTAAACTATGATGACTAAGACTATGACTACATTTATTTTCAATTTTGTCAAATAAAAACTAGACAAAAATGTTAGGGAGGGACTAGTGGAGAAAAGTATATAAAAGACAAGTCATCTTATGTTTGCTCGGGAGTTGCACTCTGAAAATGGCAGATCTACAAGCTCAAAAAGCGTCACAGTGAGCTTGTAGATCGGCTATTTCCTGCATGCAGCCAAGTGTAAAATCAGGCATTATGATGCAATCAAGTCCAGCCAAAATACATTTTAGTCTACTCAACTGTAGATTTAGTCGACTAGAATCGTATGATATTTAATCTAAAAAGAAAAGAAGACTAAAGGTAAACTTTTATTTAAAAGACTCTTGACCAAAACTACCGGTAAATTAAAACTTGCTGTCAAAATAAACACTGACTAAAACAGACCAGAGTTGTCTCTGTTGTATTTTACCTGCAAACGTTCCCGAGAATAGGGATGCTAGGGTTTAAGTAACATTAAGTCAGGCAGTTTCTCGTATAGTCACACATTCTGTTTGTTACGAAGGAACGTAGTGCCTCTCTGACATCACAACCGGGACGTCACAACACACATAAATATGAATGCCTACGCAAGTTACGGATAGGATTAAGCTAAGACGGACCCAGATAGCAGCAGCAGACCTAGGATACCATACCAACATCTGCCACCGACTGCCGGCTCCACACTTGCGCTCAAGGAGAGAGATTTCTCTTCTGTCCCCATCTCCTCGGCACTATCCCCGACCAGACCATATCGAGGTCTCGGTCACATGTTCATGACTGGCTGACAATGACTCAGTGAATAGCCTTAGTAATTATCATTATACTACATCAGAGTTATCAACGACATACTGTCGTAGTGTCATTTATGATTGCTTTAAAGCTACTATACGTTTGTGATTTTTTTTGCCCCGTAAAACACATTGCGCTTGCTTTATATGACATGAACGGTGCTATAAAAATAACGTTAATTATTAGTATTATTATTTTAATACGGGCGATTCACCCAAATTAATTTACTTAAAACGTTGAAATGCATTTTCCCAAAGATGGGAAAATGTCCCAAAGATGTAGAGGCAAATGTGAGACTAGAAGCTAGCTAGACTGAATTAAATAATTTGCGGTGTTACCGGAAATGAAATGTTAAAGTTGAAATGTTGTCCGTGAAGAATTACCACACTGCTCAAATGTTTGTCTCAAGAGCTAACAATAGGAGACTGTAGGAGTGACCTCGCTAATAATTGACACCAATACTTGAACACAGCCAAAGAAGCCTGCCTGTTCAAGGTGAAAGTTAAACAGTTATTTATCGCTCTGAATGTCTGTTCTGTTTCCACATCTTTGTGGTTTCCTTCATCGGTTTTCAGAGAAAAAGCCTGATCTTTTCGAGGTTGGGGGTTTAAATGTAGTGTGGCCCTTCCACCTTAACATGCCAGATTTGTTTTTTGTCGTATTAAAATTACAGATTCCGTGGGGGCTAGCAACATGATTGGAGTTTGACATTCGACTTATGATACATTGGATAAATCCAACAGGATAAAGGTTAAACTACAGGAGGATAACAAGTAGTCAAACATACAGAATACAGGTTTATTACGACCGTATAAGTCGCATTTACTATCAAAACCTGCATCTCCTGTCTGTCCGTCTGTTTGTCTGGTAGTTAGTCACCCACGCCTCCATATATGGTCACGCCTTGTGACATTACATCTCCATATATGGTCACGCCTCGTGACATCACGTGTCCATATATGGTCATGCCTCGTGACATCACGTGACACTATGGAGACCCTTAGATCTCCATATCTGCATATATGGAGCCGGCCAGAAACTCTACAGCTTACCTCAAACCCTTAGATCTCCATATATGGAGCTGACCTACTTCTGACATTCCATATGTTGATCCCACCCCACCCGTCTTTCCTGTTCCGACATTCCATATGTTGATCTGACCTCATCAAACCCTGTACACTCAAGACACGCTCCATATATGGCCAGTACAGTATTCATTACATATGTCGATCTGACCCCCCATGCCAAAGCGCTGTCTGCGGATGCATGCATGCATGCGTCGCTTCTCAGCCCTCAGGGCGTCTTACTGGTTATACAGAGTGAAATGCTGTCTGCTCCGTCTGCTCTCTGTGTGTGTGTGTGTGTGTGTGTGTTTTTGTGTGTGTTTTTGTGTGTGTGTGTGTGTGTGTGTGTGTGTCAGTGTGTGTGTGTGTGTGTGTGTGTGTGTGTGTGTGTGTGTGTGTGTCAGTCACAGGCCACATGAGGAGTCATGTTAAGGTAGCGTACAACAGCGGTAACATCTGTGAAGGAAGTAGGGAAAGGGCCCAAGTTCTTTCCAAAATGGCGTGCGTGCATAGAGCCCATTACTGAAGTAAAGCGTGTGTGCGACTGTGCGTACCTGCTGCTGGGGCTGATGAAGGTGAAGGAGATGAGCTGGTTCCAGAAGGGGTCATTCTCCGACATGGCCTCGGAGCCCACCAGAGCTCTGAGGCTGGGGTTCTCCGACAGGTCACTGACCTGGCTGGTGTTGGCTCCCATCTCTACCAGCTCCCCGTCGGCTTCACCTGGGGGTCCTGGGGGGGTCCTGAGCAACTTCCACTGGGCCAGACGAGCCCAGTTCACTTCACTGCTTTGTTATTGCTAAACAACTAGAAACTAGAACCTAAGGAAGAAGAAAAAGGGGATATAAATTAATGAGATGTGAGACTGGTCATTCTTTTCTTACAAAACAAATGACTGTTCTCCATCCTTTCTATTGATGTGCTGGAGGTGGAATGTATTGAGAGAATAGATAGCCCCTTGAGATGCAGCATCACATTTTCGAGGGGGGCTTATACACACACAAAACAAAACATTATACAATACAAATACACACACATACAAATACAGTTAGCTCACACTCACCCTCTCCCAGTCTCCCACCCACACACCCAGAAATCAACGCGAGTACCAGTGGTTTAAAATAAAGCACGAGATCAGGTTGTGTCAAGATGTGAATAATATAAGGAAGTGAAGTCCTGAAGCGGCCAAGAGGAAAGGTAATAAATCCGAGGGGAAGAGGATGACTCCTCGTTCCACAACACAAAGCAACCTGAGTAGTCCTCAGGCTAGGCTCCATAACCAAGCCAGACCCCCCCTTCCCCCCACCACACATACACAGTCTGTTCTGTTACTAGACCAACCACTTTCAAGCAGATCTCCCTGTTCTGGGTCCCTATTCTGGGCACACAATTCATAGGCAAAACCAAAAGAAACATTTTCAAAAAACGTCAGAAAAAGTGTCAAACATTTCCCAACATTTTCTTTTTCAGACATCATACTATAATTCTAACAATGTCTGAGTGTGTGTCTGTGTGTGTGTGTGTGTGTGTGTGTGTGTGTGTGTGTGTCTGTCAGAAATAGTGCCGCAACTCCTTACTGCCTGCACCAATCACTCCCACTTTTCACACAGCCATTGACCATAATATGGTCAATGCCTGTATGAAAAGTGGGATTGAAAAAAGGGCTTCGTTACGCCCTCCATATTTGCCCTCCATATTCATATTATAAATATGGAGGGCGTAACGAAGCCCTTTTTTCGATTTGACACATTAATGATTATTAATGAATTGATTAGTCAATTACAAACGTACCCAGGCGCAGTACCCCCCACGGCCACAAGTGGCCACAAATATCTCACAACGGGTAAGGGCTAGTAGTGAAAACAGCCAATCTACAAGATCACAATATGACGCTCACATTGTGACGCATTGTGAGCTTGTTAGATTGGCTGTTTTCTATGTTTCCGCTTATCTTATATACAAGCAGGTGCAACTGCTGCAATTATATCTTGACTCTATTATACTGTAGGTCTAGGAAGCACACTTTTCCTAAAAAAGGCCCTAAAATGATTATCAGTATTGGAGAGAGATACTAACAACTACATGCTGTTATGTTCCATGGCCTACTTGGCTAAACTCCCTCTTCCTGTTAAGTTTATAGCGCCAACTGTTTTCTGGGATAAGAGTCTCATTTGTTTACAATTTTTTTAATTCAGGGGTTAAATTGGGGTGAACTAAACTTTGTGAAAGTCAGGAGATTGACCTTAAATGAGTGACACAGTCATTTGTGGAGATGCAGTACAGTGTGTGACACACAGATGCCGGGACGTGCACAGAATGTTAGAGAGGCATGGTCTGAAATTCCCAAAAAATAGCAGATCTACAAGATCTCAACGCGTCGCGCTGTGATGCGTTGAGAGCTTGTAGCTGCACCCAAGGGATGCTCTGTTGCTGCTGCTGCTAAATTTTTAAGATATTTCTACTGTTTTTAAAGATTTTTAGTCAATATATATTTTAATATATTGATATTAGCAGTCAAGTGGATTAAGGCAACAAGTGGCTGTGGATCGACAACTGCTTGAGGTGATATTTGGTGGATTCTGTTTGAGGCCTACCTGAAGCCTCTCCTGCTGAAGCCAGGGCCTATCTGAGGCCTACACTGTGCAAACCCTCCAACCTGCTGTGGGATGCCTAAAGGTGGTGACAAAGGGGCAGCTGAAAAGGTTGCTGATAAACCTGTGCCAAAGAAACAACTCCGATCCCATCAACCTGAGTCGGAGAGTGTGAGTGAGCCGGGTGGTGTCATGGAGGTGGATGCATCAGTGTTTGAATCAATCAATGCCAGACTGAGCAAGTTGGATATACTGGACGCATTACAACATGACCTCCGTGAGCTGAGAACCAGCCTGGAGTTCAGTCAAAAGCAGATTGAGGACCTGAGAAAGGAAAATACCTTCCTTAAAGGTGTGGTAGAAAAGGTAAAACAAACTGTAATCTCTAACACTGTGGATAACAAGAAAATGAAAGAGACATTATTGGATTTGCAGTGCAGATCGATGAGAGATAATCTGATATTCGCTGGCATTGCAGAGGGTAATGCCGCTGCCAACCCTGAAGAAACTGTAAGACACTTTATGACCAACAACCTCGAAATGTCCCCTGAGGTGGTGAGAGACATAACCTTCTCTAGGGTTCACAGAATGGGCAGACCTGTGGATGGAAAAGCACGTCCAATAATAGCTTGTTTTGAGCATTACAAACAGAAAGAATTGGTGAAGAGCCGAGGTAATAAACTGAAAGGGAGCTCTCTTTGGCTAAATGAACACTTTCCAGCAGAGATCAATAACAGAAGGAAAATACTGCGACCAATAATGAGAGAAAACTGGGCCCTGGATCATAAAGTGGCATTGGCAGTCGATAAGCTGTATATAAATGGACAACTCTACAGGGACTCAAAGGTGACCCCCTGGCTCTTTTAGTAGAGGCCTATGGGTCAGTGGTGAACAGTAACCTATGGATATGCAGTCAGACGACTCAATGTCACTCAATCTACCAAAGAAGGGGTTAAAGATTGCACATATTAATATCTGCAGTCTACGCAACAAAGTATATGAAATTGAGAGTCTGCTGATGTCTAACAATGTTCACATACTTGCCATATCTGAGACACATTTAGATGAAACATGTGATAAGGAATTAATGGTACATGGGTATAATATCTACAGGAGAGACAGAAATATTCATGGTGGGGGTGTGGCTTTTTATATTTTAAATGATATTCCAGTAAAGAGGAGAGATGACCTGATGATTAGTGACATTGAAGCTCTATGGCTACAAGTCCACTTGCCTAATATTAAACCAATATTGCTGTGTTGCTGTTACAGACCACCGGATTCCAATTCTCAGTATCTAAGCAGTGTATGTGAAATGGTGGACAGAGCATCAGACAGTAATAGGGAATTGTATATACTTGCAGATATGAATATTAACTGGTTCTCTCCAACATGCTCACTTAAGAAAACCCTCCATGCTATTGCAGATACATGTAATTTAACACAGTTAGTAAACAAGCCAACAAGAACACAAATAACAGTAAATGGCATCTCCTCCACCTGTATTGATCATATCTTTACAAATGCAGCTGATCTATGCTCAAAGGTGATTTCTGTTGAATTTGGATGCACTGACCACAACATAATAGCTTTTACGAGAAAGGCAAAGATCCCAAAAGCGGTTCCAAAGGTAATTTACAAAAGATCCTTTAAAAACTTCAGGGAGGGCTCATTTCTAGAAGAACTTGAAAACATACCATGGCATACTGTAGGTGAAGAGGAAAATCCAGAGATAGCTTTGAATTTGTTTATGCAGTTATTTCTGTCAATAGCTGACAAGCATGCTCCAGTTAGAAAACATACTGTTAAATCTGTAAGAGCACCTTGGATTGATAATGAAATAAAAAACTGCATGGCTTTAATACTGCTAAGAAAAAGGCAAGTGAATCTGGCTGTCTGGCTGACTGGCAGATCTATTGTAAATCAAGAAATAATGTTACAAAAATGAATAGGAAGAAAAAGAAATGTTATTATCAAACAAGGATAAATGAAATCAAATCGGACAGTAAAATGCTGTGGAAAACCTTTAACAATGCTCTGGGTAGGGGCTCTAATAGGGCTTCCTCCTTCATTGAGGTGGATGGGGCTTTTATCACTAAGCCATATGACATAGCTCAATACTTTAACAACTTCTTCACCAGCAAAGTAGAAAGGTTAAGAAAGGATATGTCTTGTAATGATGTGCATTGTGTTTCCTCTATATCAGACAAAATTATGAATAATAAGTCCTGTATGTTTAGTTTTGAATCCATCAGCTCTGAGGTGGTGGAGAAACTGTTACTTTCAATACACAGTGAGAAGTCTGCAGGCCTGGATAACCTTGATGGCAAGTTACTGAAGCTCGCTGTACACCTGGTAACTAATCCAATTACTCACATTTTTAACCAAAGCTTGATGTGGGGGGTGTGTCCACAAATATGGAAGGAAGCTAAAGTTATTCCAATACCAAAAGATTCTAAAACAAACATCACAGGAGTTAACAGCCGCCCTATTAGCATTCTGCCAGTTCTTGCTAAATTAATGGAAAAATATGTATTTAACCAAATTCAATTATATTTCTCGGAGAATGTGTTAAATACTGACTTTCAACACGCCTATAGAGATGGGCTTTCTACATGTACAGCACTGACACAGTTAATAGATGACTGTCTAATGAATGTGGATTCTAAGAGACTAGTGGGGTCTGTACTGTTAGATTTTAGTGCCGCGTTCGACATTATTGATCACAATCTATTGCTTGACAAACTTTCATGTTATGGTTTTACCTTATCTGCACTAAGGTGGATAAAAAGCTATTTATCCAGCAGATCACAGAGAGTATACTATAATGGGAGTCTCTCAGACACTAAACATATTCACTGTGGAATTCCACAAGGAAGTTGCTTAGGTCCTTTGTTGTTCACTATATTTACAAATGACATGCCACTGGTCTTAGACAGGGCCAATATAGCCATGTATTCTGACGACACTACTTTGTATATGTCTGCCACTAATGTGGAAGATCTGTCTGTAGCTCTTAACAAGGAACTACAGAACATATCAGAGTGGGTGGTGAACAATAGGATGGTCCTGAACATCTCAAAGACCAAATCCATTGTATTTGGATCACAGCATATGCTCAAGTCAAAACCCAAATTGAATCTGAATCTGAGCGATCTAGCAGTTGAGCAGGTAGATGAAACAAAACTACTTGGGGTTACATTAGACAGTCATCTAACATGGTCTACTCATATTCAAAACGTAACTAAGAAAATGGGAGGGGGTTTGTCCATGATTAGGAGAGGTGCTGAGTTTTTAACTCCAACATCTGCTGTCCAGGTCATCCAGGCACTAGTGATATCCCACCTTGACTATTGTCCAGTTGTGTGGTCCAATGCAGCGAAAAAGGACCTGAGTAAATTACAAATAGCCCAGAATAAGGCAGCTCGCCTTGCCCTGAACTGCAATACTAGATCTAGTACACTGTTAAATCATCAGAAGCTGTCATGGATGTTGGTGGAGCAGAGATTAGCTGCCAGTCTGGCTGGATTTTTTAGGAATATTTGTTCAAATAAAAAACCAAAATGCTTATATAAAAATATTCATTATACCAGCGATAGACATATACATAATACCAGACATGTTGCAATGGGTCGATTTACAGTGCCTAAGCCAAGAACTGAAGCAATGAAGAATACAGTCATGTACAGGGCAATGACTTTCTGGAACTCTCTACCAGTATGCATCACAGAAATTAAGGGTAAAAGGCATTTTAAGAAAAGACTGAAGGACTTTTTATATATATGGTAAATTGTAATTTTGTTTATTTGAATGTAATCTAGTAGAGTGAATGCACGGTTGTTGCATGGTTGTTATGCTTTAATGTATTTATTTTGTGATATCTGTAATGTTGTTCTTATTTCAATTTTTGTATGTACATTATTCTGTGAGGACCCCAGGAAGAATAGCTGTTGCCAGGTGTAACAGCTAATGGGGATCCTAAATAAACTAAACTAAACTAGTTCAGCAATTTTCGGGGGCTGGCAGCCGCGACCCCGCACTCTTTAGCTACTGGAGATTCGGCGGATGACATGGATTTGTACAGAATGAAGGACAAATTGTTTTGATGCAAAATGTTGTGTTCAAGTTCAGGAGAGTTCGGAAAAGGGCAGTTCTCCTGAAAGCTGCCTTCAGCCAAGTATGGCATGGAAAGGGTTGGGGCATTTGCATTTTCACCATTAGTAAAGGCTGCATTCATGGTCTGGAGAGGGCAGGTCTCTTTTTACACGGAATAAACAATAAGTTTGCCTCTTCTACAAAAAACAAAACGTACAAGTTCTCAGGCTCGTGTCACGCATATCAAGCTGTCATTATCTTGTAGCCTATTATTTATTTCTCATTCTCACCACGGGGTAAGCTGCATCTTGGAGGACAGTCAAGACGGGCATTGTCAGTAGACCAATCACAGGCAGGCGGGGCGTTACCATGCCTCAGCCATGCCTATATGCTCGGACACAAACAGAATTCACGCACGGGTAAAGGCACAAGCCCCCTTTGATGTGTGCACAGATGTCCTCTGAGCACCAACATCATCTCCTTTTTTATCAAAATAAAAAAAACGGACAAACCTAACATAAATAGCTACAGTACTGTATGTCCTGTAGGGATGCAATGGCCTCTTTAGCAGGCTGTTCCAGATACATGATTGTCAACATTGCTACCTAAATATCTTCTCAGGAATATAAAAAGAACCTCACGAACCTTACAAAAGCCTCAAGGAGGAATCCTTTCAACATTAACGGTCATAAATAACCATAGTGCAACATTAACCACTTAGCACTTAGTTACACCCGATATCAGGTGTCTTCAACAAGGGGGGTCAGGACCAACAATTGGCGATCTGCAAGCTGCGCTGCATTGTGAGCTTGTAGATCAGCTATTTTCGGCAATGAGGTTTGGTGTAGAGGAAGAAAGAGCAGACCAAGTACAAAGCCACGGGTCAGGTGGCTTACCAAGTTACTGACAGTTTAAGGTTGAGTGTCTGAAAGTACACATGAACATGAATCCAACATACACTAATGAGTAATGACAGTGCTATCTGTGTATGTCTCTCTCTCTCTCTCTGTAATTAGCAGGCAACAGTGCAACACTATCTCTCTCTCTCTGTTTCTGGCACAACAGCGCCACTTTTGCCCCTACTGGTACTCTAAACATAGTCACAGTCACATAGGTGACAAATATGTTGAAGACCCCTGCCCTATATACTTTGTTAAAAACTAAAACTAGATGCCCTAGTATTTCCCTCTACACCAAGTCACTGAAAATATCTACGAGTCCCATTGCGGCATGTTGTGACTGAGTTTGTAGATTGGGCCAGGCCACATTTTTGCCCAGGGTTCTCCCCCAAAATGTTCAGATGGGGGTCTGTATGCTATAGTCTCTATTTTTGGAAAATCTTTTGAAATAATAATTAAAAACAAACAACAACAAAAAAGAAAAAGAAAAAGGGGTATTTTCCCATTTTCCTCGCGACCCATAAGAATTGGTCCACAATTTAGGCAATTTACAATTTAGGCATTTAGCAGACACTCTTAATCCAGAGCGATCATTTACAGTAAGCAAGAACACCACATGGTAATACATCAAATACATATAAATAGTCATCAAGAATCATAAGCAAGCTAAGAACCTAACATCTGTCTAACAGTAGAATATCTGTACAGTGAAACTGAGTATACACTATAGACTATACTAGAGTGCTATGCCTACATAAAATGCTATCCACAACCCACTTATGTATCCTGATTCATGACCAACTGTTTGGATTTGCATATCAAACTGGGGGAGGGTCCTTGACGTAACAATAAGGTTGAGAATCACTGTGTAACGTCATGTACACTCGTTTAAAAGTCATTTACGGGAGTGGCCAAGTACAGTCAAACACAGGATGACAATCTAGTCCAGGATGTGTGAATTAGAAACGCTTCAGACGACACGCCTTCGGTATACAAGTATGATCACATATTTTTTGCGTATATCACAAGTTACCATTACACAACAGCACCAATTATACTCATGACACAAGACCAATGACCATAATTATAATTAAAATATTAATTCCATTAACCCATTAAGTACGGGAAAGTTTCTGTGTCACTTTAGCTTTTAACCACTTTAACCATTTTTTATACTTCTTTTGAAAAATCGTGAAAATGTGTGCAACTGCAAATCTTTGAATAAATATATTTTAACTCAAATCTTTGCTTCTGGGGATCCCTGGAACAACAGCTTTTGAGATGGGAGTCGACAGAGATGATGTTTTTCAGAAAACGTACTGTATGTTTGGATTTAGAAGACATTTGTAGAAACTTGTAGTCTTAATGGGTTATGTTTAGTTCGCCTTGTTCTTGCTATGCTTTCATTGACATATCTCAATACAGATACTATTGGACCACTGGTTTACAACAGGAGGGGTTCCAGGGTTTCCCCACAGCTAAATTATGGAAGTGGAGCCTTATAGGTCAGTGACTCTGAGAGCAAATTGACCCTTATGGGTCTCCAACTCTGTTCTTCTCATTTTTGCCACTACTACGTGAGGAACCAAAACATTATTTTGCATGTAATAGTTTGCCTACTATGACATGCAGTCCTGCACTGATGCACATCAAGCACACCAAGGTTTAAAGTGGGTTAATTTCATTGTAACTTCAACAGCCAATGGTGGTCCAATGAGAGAATTCACTTGCCATGCACTAGTCTAGTAATAGTACAGTTGTAAATAAAATCTAAACAACTCTTATGAGGGTTATCAACTGTTTTCAGATGGCCTAAGACAATACTCAACTATTTGGTGGCCCTTTAATATTAACATGAACATGTTAGATTAACACACACAGATAGATATATAGATATATAGATAGATAGATAGATAGATAGATAGATAGATAGATAGATAGATAGATAGATAGATAAGATAGATAGATAACGAGGCGTTATAGCAGTCAATTAGCAGTAGAATGGCTGTGATAGTACACATATCATGTGTGTTTATGGAAATGGTACATGACATGTAGCTTACCATTACAGCCATTCCAGGGCTGGCTAGCAGTCATTTGACTGTAATCACTGCAACATTACGTTACGTTTTTAACATCTTATTGTCTTGTCTCTGCACCGCATCTTTCACAAACTCACGTGTTTATAATATGTACAACAATACAAGCCCCTATTTCATCTTAAATGTCATGTACACAGTTTAGCTCTGTGTACAAGTGCTCGATCAGCTGACCAGTATATAACAGCTCTTACCTGTCAAACTGATGTGTGCTAGCTGCTCCTCTTCACTTATTTAATATCACATTTACATATTTCAAACTAACATCGTATTCGTGCGAGTCAAGGGTTCATAACAACGCGTTCTAAAAGCCGTGTTATTATTGCTCGTAAATGATAACTGATAAGATATTGTTGGTGAATTTGTGGAGGAACACAACTTCACTCCATTTAGCCTCCTTTCCTTTCCACCATATTTTCCACGTCGCGACCCCTTGCGTGATGACACCAGAGCGTTACGTCCATGACGCAACACGTACAACGGATATGAATAAATTATATATAGAGCACGTAATACAACATGATATAACCGGTATGTACATTCAGTGGTAGAAGTAGAAAATGTAGAAATACTATATATAGTAGTACAATTCCTGTACGCAAAAATGCTCATATGCAGCATATATTACATTTCACCAAATATTTCCATTATTTCACTTTGCATCTGTAAAAGATAAAGCTGATGTTAATGACTTATGTTTGGTTTAACCTACATAAGTCATAATTTATCAGTTAATATATTTAATACTAATAATAATCTAAATCGGCAAACTAAAACTAAAGCTGTTAAAAAAGGTCAACGCAATGGACCAGCTAGACTCTACGCTACTGCATGCAGAACAGTAAATATCAATCATTACTGTGGGGTGGAAACCTTGAGCTGAGCATTCATATTTTTTACTCCTTTTTTTAAACATTCTAAAAAGCTGAAAATATGCATCTTCGGCCTGAACGGCTGGCATTGACGTTCGGGCACCTATAGGCTGGTCCCGACGACCTTTGCTGCGTGTCACTCCCCATAGAGAGAGGGGCAGAGAAGAGTGGCTTTGCTCAACTTGATTTATACTTATATTCTCCACTCTGATGAAGGTACATGTTCGATATATCATGCAGCCTTCCTTATTAGCCTATATTTTGGCTATTATATTATTATTTTTTTGCTTGAGGCAGGCGGGCCGCAGAACACCAGTTCACCAGTTTGACACCCCTGCTCTATGCTCTGAACCCTTTTCCTGTCAGTTTACTGTACTCTTATCAAATAAAGGCAGAAAAAGGCTAAAGGCCCAAACATATCTTGAAAAAAGAAATAGAAAAAAGGAAACTTCATGCTCATATCAGCAATTTTCACTACTTGTGTGCAACACTCTTATATGATGCCCTATGAAGTAGGGCATTAATCAATAACGGAAAATGAAATGTGGAGAAATTGGGAGAATAGGTCTCTGCCCGACTGCAAAGATGTGTATCTCTGTGACACCTGCAGTCTTTTACTGCGAGCATAAAGCTAGTAGAAATAATCCAAGTGACCATTTTGTGTTAAAAGAGAAGCAAATAATGAAGTACAATCAATTATAGATTTCCTTTTATTCAGAAAAAGCCTGAGTATAGTATGATGCCATATAACAAAGTAAAAACATTAGCACTTAAGCCCTATATTATAGCCTACTTAGTTGACAACAGAGCTCTACATTTGGTCCGCTCCTTTTTTTCCATCTCTACACCAAATCTCTTTTCCAAAAATAGCACATCTACAAGCTCCCAATACATCACATTGCAAGTTGCAACACATCACCCATTGTGAGCTTGTACAGTAGATCTGCTATTTTTTGCCTGATGTTTGCCCCAGAATGGGGAGGCCAGACTAGAGTTGATGTGGTTAGAGCTGCCATGAAATAAATTGCAGAAGAAAACAGTTTTATTCACTTGAAAAATACCTAATTTACACAAGGATAAGTTTTTATTTAAATTATACATTTTTGTAATTAACTGAAATTATTAATTATTTAACTTAATATATGTTATATACTGAAATATGTACACAATTTTAGATGTTTAATAAGCTGTCAGTCTGTCTTCTTATCAGCTACTGTGGTTGTTCCATTGGCAGTGAGGTCTCCGTTACTTTCAGGCTGAAAAACAAAGAAATAATGTCAGTGGTTACATTATGAACATAAAGCAAGATGATTGCATGTAATAAAGCAAAATAAAACCTCATGACTGAAAAAGGTTAGTATGGCCAGAGTCCTAATGTGTGATTTGTGAAACCCATGTCAGTAGCACCCCCTCCCCGTCATAATGTCCCATTACCCCGACTATGTGGCTAGGGTTAGGGATAGTAACAGGGCGAGTCGGACCAATGTCGGAAACAAAGCGACGTCGGACCAATGACACGTTGCCGATTTCTTTGTCCCAGTCAAGCCTGCTGGCATTTCAGAATCATAAAGGCTCATTCATAGTCTGGATTTTTGGTGGTGAGGTGAGAAAAAACAGAGAGAAGGGCTGGGGTGGTGGTGGCTCTTCACTGCGGCTCTTGGCGTCATGTTGTAGTTCGGTGGTCACCTCATCACCGAAAATCCAGACTATGAATAACGCTTTAGTGTGACAATTGACAGTTTGTCAGAAGATTTTATACATTCAAAGCTTTACTCTGCTAGTATGCTCTGTAGGTATGCTCAGAAAACATGATACACAAATGAGGCAAGACAGGAATTCAGACTTCAAAAGTATTAGTGATTTTACTCAAGTAAGGAGACAAAACTTACATGACCTGTCAATGCAATTGAAACCCAGTCTGGCTGTCAGTGCAACGACCTTTATAGCATTAAGACCCCCACAACAGCCAACCCACAACCATGTCTCAACAAAGCAGTATGACAGATAAGATCATCTCACAGGAGATGGCTGTACCTTAACTCATGGAGAAGAGTTACTAAAAATACTTCAAAGATACATTTATAAAGGGTATTATTAAATGTTTAATTCTTTAGTTTAGTTTAGTTTAGTTTATTTGATCATCTTCACAGTTACAAAACAGCTTAGTTGTTAACACAAATTACATAACAAAAAGGAACTGGAGGTGATCAAAAGGAATAGGCTGAAGCTGAAAGCTTATAAATGCCTATCCTATCTAAGAATTTCTTGGACACTACGCACATTTATTTCACAAAATATCAAAACAAAATGGAGTGATGATGTACAGTATCAGACCGCAGTCACAGAGCCCCTGTACTGAACCTTAGATGTCCGAATTCCGATAATACAAAAAAATGCTGGTATCGAGTATGATTGTCAGTCTATGCCATTCCGATACCATGTAATTTACCACATTATTCATTCACAAATCACATCAATTATTTGAATGCTTCAGTAAATGTTGCACTACTGTTTTATACTCTTATTGTACAATTTACATTATTGTTTTACTAACTTAGAGCTGCACTGCAACAGTTATTAATGGAATTTTTATTCATTTCTAGATCAGTGGTACTGAGGTACTGAAAGACCCCCATAACTGAGTTACAAATGGAACCGAATGGAGCCGTAAGGGTCCATTTGTACACTCTCGTTACAGAACTGTAAGGGTCCATTTGGAACCCCCAAGGAATCCAGAGACTCCCTGGACCCCACTTTGAGAGCCACTGTCCTAGATTACACACTGGAATTTGATCGGTACTCTGTATCGACTGATACACAAGTTATGGGTAATTGTTATCAGGAAGGAAAAAGAATTATCGGTACATCTCTACAATATTCACCACCTTGACCGGGGCTGTGTAAAAGGGGATATGGATTGGACGGACATAGATTTACCTTGCTTGTTCCATTACTGGTTTGACTCTCTTTTTGGTCACCTGGGCCCCCAGTCTCCTGAATGGCTTGCTTGGTCCAGAACTTGTTCATGAAGGGGGAGATGAAAGGGTAGAGGATGGGCTCCAGGAACCTCTTGTACACCCATAACAGGACAGGAATCACAATACAAGGAATGCACACCATGGCTGTGGCTCAGACTGCAGGTCCAAAGAGATGAACCTGCCCCAGAGAAGGCACAGTCAACAGTAGGTATTATAGCAAGAGAACTGTAACCACTTTAACTCACCAACATTGCAGTTGTAAGGAAAGCTTGAATTATCCTCTTTGAATCAGCAAAACGTTTGTTTCATAAAAATCCACCGTAGACATGAGCTACTTATTATAAGCTACTTTCTGCTAAGAATGGATGCACTCGTTTTCATTAACGCATTGTGCTGCTGCAGCCATTACGTCACACACACACACGCGAGGGAGGGCTTGTACAATAGTAACAGTACAGTACAGTACAGTACAGTACAGTACAGTACAGTACAGTACAGTACAGTACAGTACAGTACAGTACAGTACAGTACAGTACAGTACAGTACAGTACAGTACAGTACAGTACAGTACAGTACAGTACCACTCACTTCAGACGGGTCTGATTTTCTTGTACAGTCGAAAAAGGATAATTCAAGCTTTCCTTACAGCTGCAATGTTGGTGAGTTTAACGTCGTTTAATACAAGCAGATGATCAGAATGGATTGCTGAATGGATTGTCAATTTTAAAATTACCATAATTTCATGGTCAAATTAATCACATCCAATCGATGAATGAACAATGTTAGTGACAGATTATTATAATGGTTCCACTCTGACCAGAAACAGCAACAACACTATCTCAGGGACAGATTTAGCCCCTTTCGGGACCATACATAAAGCTTTTCTGAAATTTTGATGAGTTTTATGTTGGGTCCCTGGTCAGAACTATATATATTTTCGTATGGGAATTCCAGAACGCGGAAGTAAAAATGCTCTCTAAGATTGAATCTGCGCCGTGTGACGGTCTTTTTTTGCTTGAGTTATTCTGAATTCGGGAACTTTAAGTACCTATACATCCCGCTGCGAATATCTCCTGTGGCGCGGAAGCCGTTAAGTATTTTTAATCTTTGTTTGACCGATTTGGTCGCTTTATTTCTTCTTGTTTGTTTACCGTTTATTGTACCGCCTCCCGGTGTGCGGTTGGCTTGTGCGGCTACGTCCCTGCCTCTGATCTGCTCTGTCATAGCTATAGCGCCACTAGCTAGCCAGATAGGCGGTACAATGAGGTGTCAATAAACAAGGAAGGAAGAGAAGAATCCAAGCTTCCAATTCGGGCAAAAATTAAAAATACTTAACGGCTTCCGCGCCACAGGAGATATTCGCAGCGGCATGTATGGGTACTTATACTAAACATATTCAGAAACGCTCACACGAAAAAATATCGTCACAGAGCGCGGACAGGCGCTAAACATGTTGTTTATGTTTAAGAATGGCTGCTACTAGGTGGCATGGTAGTGGTGCAACAGGACCCCATGGACTGGGTCGAACAAAATGTCAGAAACTTCAGTACCATTGGGTTCTGCTTGGAGGGCTAGGACAGATTATACATGGTTGTACTACTAACTAGAATAGATAGTCATATTGTTGGATTACCATTAGCCCTGGGCTAGATTACAATCTATACACTACACTGATAGATTGCCATATAGAATGCAGTTCTATTTAGGCTTCATGATGAACATTAGCCATGGTTCATGACTCTCGTAGTCATGTTCCAGGGTAGCCCTCCAAGCAGAACCCAATGCTACTGAAGTTTCTGACATTTGTTCGACAGAAAAGCTTTATGTAGGGTCCCGAAAGGGGCTAGTTCCAGGGCTAGATGAACATAATAGTATACTACTATATTTACAATAAACATTATTGGATTGCAAGATTCTAGTCATATTTACTTTTAAATCGTTTAATTACCATCTATTCTAGCCTAGTAGTAACACATTGGCATTAGCATCATAGCATTAGCATGCCATCTAGAATACAGTGATATTTACATTAGCACTGTTGGATTTATAATCTACAATCGACATTAATGAAAATGCTGGATTAACATCTACACCACTATAGTATTTTACAGTCGGATTATGAATCGGCCCTCAATCTCTCTCCGAAATTAACCTAATTAAAGAATGACCTGTTGTGTTGTCGCTGCTCAGTTTATTGTCACTGTAACTCAACCGCTCACCTTTGTTTTGTCGGCGCTGCTGTGATTTATAATAATAAAAATGCAGTTAAAAGAACAAATGAACAGTTATGTTTTGATCAGGTTTTGATGCTGCGAAGGCTCCGGAATTGAACGTCACATGCGCATTGTTCACTTCCTCCGCCGACCGCCGTACGTCAGTGCCGCGTTGAAAATATCAGATCTACAAGCTCACGAGGCGTCGCGCCGCGACGCCGCGTGAGCTTGTAGATCTGATACTTTCAACGCCGGAATCCGGATGGTTTCCGCTTTGGATGACGCAACCCCTACGACGTAACCAACCCGGAAGTGCATGGCGCCGGGGTCTTCAAAATACAAAACAACTTCAGCTTTTTTAATGTGAGTATTAAACTTGATATAAAACACTACCTCACGCATAAGGTTTATGCTATAGATATTGCCCACTGCTGTCCTACTCTAGCATTTTACTCATCGACGCGACAGACAGACAGATAATACAGCGTTTTTGCGTTTAGATATAACTTCAATAAAACAGTAATATGATCTCAACATGAATGATTCTCTGTGACGAATGTCCTTGCGAAAATAATGAAGTATATCGTGTTTATTTCGTCTTGCACTTTTCTTTCCGACCGTCAGCAACGATCTAGCAACGATCGATATACATACAGATATACATATACAATACAGACTGAGACAGTTAACTTGACATATGCACGCACAACGTACGTGCCACAAAATAATAGAAACACATTTCTACCTTTTAAATGTTATCTGATTGATTGAAATATTGTATTAACAGATTGTAGAATGGGTACAGTCCAAGGAAGATACAGGTCAATACAAAAACTGCCAAGAGGATAAAACCAGAAAAAGCACTACTTGTTTACATCAGGGTCCTCCATTTTCAATTAATCAAAACATTTAAAGAAATACAAATATACACTTACACTTCTATGCAAAATAAAAATCACCAACCATCAACAGTATAGAAGAATATGGGGGCGGGGAGCTTTTACTTTCTTACAGGGGCCAGTTTCGAATTGCAGCCGCCCATATTATATTATATTTATATTTTTTGAGAGCAGGTTTCTTAACAGCTGTTGGTAGGACGTTCAACATTTTAGTGGCATAGGAGCGAAATTAATTTAACCTTTTGTATGAGCCGAATCTGTTACTTAATCTAATGCTATTGTCAATAATGAGCATTTATTATTTTTTGTGGTTTCAGTGCAGCCATGCCTCTGTCCACTGAATCTCAAGGCGAGGATGGCCCGTATGTTCTGGTGGCCAGTCTGGACAACGCTCGTAATCTGTCCAACATACTGAAAGCCATCACCTGCAAAGACCATGCCATCTTCAGTGCTACACCCAACGGGCTGAAGGTCACTGTGGAAGATTCCAAGTGTCTGCAAGCTAATGCCTTTATTCAGGTAGTGTGTGTGTGTGTGTGTGTGTGTGTGTGTGTGTGTGTGTGTGTGTGTGTGTGTGTGTGTGTGTGTGTGTGTGTGTGTTCAGTCTCGTCTCAGTGCAACAGTAAACAGACTTGAGTACCGGTAGTTTTGCCCGGGAGACAATACACGCAGAGACACGCGTTGCGTCGTGCGCCGACAGAGACGCTGTACACAATAAAATCCTCAGAGTTACAGCACAAGTGTCCAATATTCCTAACACGTCAATGGACCCTTACAAATACTTACCACTGTGAGGACTTTACTGCGCAGTATCAGTTAATCACTTTTAGCCGAAATGCCGAATGCGAACGGAAATAAAAGCCTGGGTAGTGGGTACCGAAGCTAATCACAGGGTTGATGAATGGTTCTGCAAAATAATTTTAGTACTGAGGCAATTCCTGCTTAACTGTCATATGAACTTCAATACAGGAGCAATACACAGTATGTCATAAATCTGAGGAGAAAATAAAATGTTTGACTTAAGCATCTCTCTTGGATCCATCTAATGAAGACTTGGTTGAGAAAAAGAAATTGTGAAAATGGCAGATCTACAAGCCCACCACATGACGTGCTGTGAGCTTGATGACAAAGTTGATTCTGATTGTAGAGCGGCTATTTTTTGTATGCCACCATGCAACCAACCAAGTACTAACAAGTTAACAGGGTTAAGTGATTTATGACTCGATCTCTTCTCCACTAGTCCCTCCATAACATTTTAGTCTAGTTTTTGTTGACGAAATTGTCAATATATTTATTCTTGGTTTTAGTCATCGTAGCGTAGTTTTTATTTCATGATTTCATCAGTGAAAATAGTTACATAATTATGTCGACAAAATGAAGAATCAACACTGTTCTCCTTTTACAGGCTGAGATCTTTCAGGAGTTCACCATCAGAGAAGACACGGTGGGGTTTCAGGTCAATCTGACTGTCCTTGTGGACTGCCTCAGCATCTTTGGTGGAAGCACAACACCAGGTAGCCTACATTTTTGGGTTGGCCTGATATATTCATGGATTAAAGTTCTCAGACTCCACGAGTCATTTGTATTCCATAGAAGCCACCATGCCTTTTTTGGAAGCATTTGAAGTAATCAAACTAGCAATATAATACAAGTTTAGAAGCATCCATTTACCAAAATGTAATTTTTGAGTGATAGATTAAAAAGAAAAAAAAGAAATTACTTTAAAGAAAAAATGAAAGTAATCAATACATGACACAACCATCATTGTAACCTGTTGTCAGGAGTGAGCACAGCACTGCGGATGTGTTACATGGGTTATGGTTACCCTCTGACCCTGTTCCTGGAAGAGGGCGGGGTGGTGACTGTGTGCAAGATCAACACTCAAGAACCAGAAGAGCCCGTTGACTTTGAGTTCTGCAGCACCAATGTGACCAACAAGGTAGTAGAACGTTCACCATTCACTCTGGTATAATGATCTTTATTTTTATTTTTATTTTGTCTTTTTTTATCCCCCGATTTTGTAACCCATTATTCACCCGGTGCCAATGGCGTAAACTAAACTGTAATCCTGGGCGCCTCTCTCCCTCTGCCAGCCCCGATGAGCTCATTCTTCGATTGAATATAAAGAAGAAGCACTGCCATGGTAGATAGATAGATAGGTTTATTTGTAATTTTTACAACTGTGAACAGCAGAAAAACGAAATTTCGATGTGCTAGTGCACGAGCCGCAGCAACATGAGTCGCGCCGCCACAATACATCTTTCTTGCATCATAGAAAAAGAAAACATAGAGGGGGGGGGGGTAAGAAGACATCACATCACATTTCAAGTAAGATGATAATACTCGGCTGTGCAGGCACGTATCTGGGTGGGGGTGGCGGGGGCTTGGGCCAGGCACAAAAAAAAGCTCTCCTCCTACGCAAGCCATCGAAGGGATGAGCTGCGCGGGGGGAGGAAAAAAAAAGATAACCTAGGCTGCAGGGGGGGGGGGGGGGGGGGTAGAAGGCGGCTGTGTGTAAAGACATGTGTGTCCATGAGAACAGTTCGGTGGAAAGTTCATTTCCCATGTGTTTGTGTAAGTGTGTTCCTGGAATATCTCCCCAAGGTCATGTCACGTTGCCTCATTGTCCTGCGTTATCATGGCGGGTTCAGTGGAGACGAACACGGCCCAGACGAAGACACAACAGGTGTCAGGGAGGGTGGGGGTTGAGGTGGGGGGGGGGGGGGCAGAGGATCTTGTCTTACGCTGTCTCTTCTTGTGGAGATTGTCAATTGGGGGGGGAAATCCAGATTCATGTTTAGAGCGAGGGATAGCAATATGGCTATTTCTCCTCTATGTCCGTTATGGCTCTCTGTCCGTCATGGCTCTCGGGTGCTGACCTGTTCCAAGATCGTGTCCATCTTCTGATGCATCTGCAGGGCGCTGGCCTGTTCCAAGATCGTGTCCATCTTCTGGTGCATCTCCCCAAGTGCCCTGCCCAAATCTCTGCTTCAAGGCAACGAGTCTATCATGGCAGGCAGCATAGGGGCTCTGTTCAGCGTTGCCATTTTTCCAATTCTTCGGTACGCAAGACCAATGCCCATCCCAATCAGCAGAAATCTTGTCACCATAAATCCAAATAATGCCTCTTCTACGCTGATAGTCGGGGGAAGATCCATCAGGGTATTGAGCGGGCTCTCCAGAACCCAATTTACATGAAAAAATGTTGTCCATCACGTACAGAGACCAGCACACAAATTCCATGATTAGTTCCATGTTTTGAAAGTTTCAGGGGTTTAGAAGAGACAGTGTAGAATAGACGCTCTGAGCAGGGTGTACAGACAGGGAGGGAGAGAGAAAAATAATGCGACCGCCCTCTTCAAGAGGCAAGCAAGAAAAAAAAAAGAAAAAAAACTGTAAACAGGTGCTCGTTGACGAGGGTTCGAAAATGGCAAAACAAAAAGAGGTCCAAGGCACTCTGCTACATTCAAGTAAAAAGCCTTTATTTAAACGGCATGAGCGGAGTGAGCAGGCCGCTAAGCTTCTTATCACCTCACGGGGGAGTTTCCCCGGTAGGACGTAGCTCCAACCAGTTCCTTTCCCCTCGATTAGGCGCCCTGCTGACCAGGGGTAGACAGTATAGAGGCCAGGATTACTGCATGTTTTTTGTGAGGGTACCTAGTACCTACCCTAGGGGACACAGGGAGGAGAGAACACGCCCCCTAGCGCCCAGTGTCCTCGGTATAATGATACCAATAAACATGAAGAACTTAAGTCCTATATACTTTGTGATATGATGAATAAACTATGTACAAGTTGCCATATGAATATGGTCAATTATGGTTCATTTAGAAAATGTGCTTCACCCTGTGTTCAATTGACCTTATGCAGACCGCTGCCATCTTGCCAGCAAGGTGCTAACTAGGTGCAACTTCCCATTGACAGCCCATTCATCCAAACAGAAAAGTCCTAGTTGTATTAAACAACGTCAAACTCACCAACACTGCAGCTGTACGGAGAGCTTGAATTGTCCTCTTTCAATCTGTAACA
Organism: Protomyctophum parallelum; assembly: GCF_964188405.1. NCBI lineage: Eukaryota > Metazoa > Chordata > Actinopteri > Myctophiformes > Myctophidae > Protomyctophum > Protomyctophum parallelum. Next base: position 23,242,602 of record NC_139713.1, read on the forward strand.
TTTTTGTTTCATAAAAATCCACCATAGACATGTTATGAGCTACTTCCTGTCAAGAAATTCTGTGCAGGTTAGGTTTTTTTGTCAGAGTTTGGAAGCGCTTGTTTTCAGTAAAGCAACCTACTGCTGCTTCCTGAATTATGCGCAAATTCAAAGCAGGTATGCACGCATGAGCTGTTGAGTCAGTGATATTCAACGAGCACTTCCAAACCCCAACACTTAAAAAGAAAATTATCTGCAAGGAATTTCTTGACAGAAAGTAGCTCTACACTACAGTGGATTACTGATAGAAGGATAGAAGGAGGATAATTCAAGCTTTTCGTACAGTTGCAATGTTGGTGCGTTTGACGTTGTTTAATACAATTAGATAGGACTTTTCTGTTTGGCTGAATGGGCTGTCAATTGGAAGTTGCACCTAGTTAGCTACAGAGTAGTAGACAATGTACTGCAGTGTGCATGCATAATGTCACTACACACGTCTTTCAAGGGACATTAATGGTATACGTTAGTGTAGACAGTCTTTATGTATGCCTGTATATTCCCTGTGTTTTCTTTTCTTCTTTTTTGCCTGCATGGAGAAAACTTTTAACTTATTATTAATTGGTTTTCATATTCTTTGTTTTCATCAAGGTGATTCTGCAGTCAGACAGTTTGAAGGAAGCCTTCTCTGAGCTGGACATGACCAGCGAAGTTCTTCAGATCCTCATGTCTCCCGACCCACCATACTTCAGGCGAGTACTGTCTAAATTTAAACCTTTTACTTTGTGAGTTGCAACTGCAAAATGATGCAGAACTGATCTTGAAAGGCTTGTTACAAACCATTCCATGCACTATTTTTTTGTGTGATACAGTATTAACTAAACATCATTTTACTTCACCACACAAATACTGTATGGTAAGCATTTTATTCTGTTCTTCAGGCTATCAACTTTTGGGAATGCTGGAAACACCCATTATGATTACCCCAAGGACTCAGGCATGATGGAGCTATTTCAATGCACCAAAACGCAATCCAACAGGTTAGAAAAATCACTTTTGAATGCATTGTCAAGTGTCAAAGAACAGCTTGGTGTGCCATGACCTCCAATGGTCAATTTAGAAGATGATTATTTAGATGTTTGCTGATCTGAACAGAATCCCATTGTTCTAAAAGTGGGGACGACGTGAAAATCGGACACTTCCCAAGGTGTTCCGTGTTGGGAACACTGGAACATCTCGCAGCCTACGTTTGTAACATGATGTAGTTCAACAGTATTATATTTAGGTAAAGTTACCCTATGCAGACTGAATGCTGTCCTTTTATACATTGTTTTACATGCGTATATAAAGGCTCAATTTGTGTCATTTATATAGCATTTTGTGTAGACATAGCACTCTATAGTCACGTGTATATGCATAGTTTCATTATATAGATATTGCACTGCTAGACGGATGTTAAGTTCTTAGCTTACGTATGATTCTTGAATCTTGATGACAATAGAGCGTCACAGTCCCGCCCCCTCGAGAGACCCGGAAAAGAAATCGCCGTACATTTTCCTCATAGGCATTTCTTAAAGTATTTATTTAAAGACGGTTACGCCGCGGACAAAGCCAACTCGGATCGTGACAAATCATGACAATGAACACAATATTTTGGGGCGATCAAATCATTAGAAAATAAAGACTTTGTTTTGTTTTTCTTCTTATAAATTATTTGATCGGCCCAAAACATTGTGTTCCGAGTTGGCTTTGTCCGCGGCGTAACCGTCTTTAAAGAAATACTTTAAGAAATGCCTATGGGAAGAATGCATTGCGATTCATTTCCTGGGCCACTCATTGTTCTGAAAGGGGGTGGGACTGCGACGCTCTATTGTATGTATTTGATGTGGGTGTTACCATGTGTTCCTTGCTTACTGTAAATCGCTATCCATTAAGAGCGTCTGCTAAATGCCTGAATTGTAAATTGTTTATTAGAGCAGAAAGTCCCTTTTCATATTGTTCCTATCCGGCATACACCTTGTATCCATATTTCAACACATACAGAAGTAGTGAGAAAAACAGATCTACAAGCTCGGATCTAAAAGAGCAGTGATCTCATAGAGCAGCTATTTTCACCATGTTTGAAAAACTTGTGGTTAGGGTATAGCCTACAGGTTGTTTTTTCCGTGACACAGTATATCATGTTTGTTGGTCTGGACAGATACAAGATGTCCCTGCTGAAGCAGTCTACCAAAGCACTGGCGCTGTCCTCCAAAGCCTCTGTGAGGACGGACAACCGGGGCTTCCTCTCGCTGCAGTACCTGGTCAGAAACGACGACGGTCAGATCTGCTTTGTGGAGTACTACTGCTGTCCCGATGAGGAGGCCGACGTTCCAGAGGACTGAGCCGGCCACCCGAAAGCCTTTTAACCACTTGAACCCTAACATCCCACCTGTTTTGAATGCCATCAATGCATTGAAAGGGACAAAATCACGTTTAATCAGAGCATTCATGCTTGTTTAATCGGAGCATTCAATGCTCCAGTAGACTGCATTCTGTACGGCTACCAGCGACGACGCACGTTGTCAACTGACTACGTGGACGGTCAACTGGAGCATTGAATGCAGTCTGATTAAAATATATTTTGTCCCTTTCAATGCATTGTTGGCATTGGAATCCGCTAAACATCCCTGCTGGGGGGGACATTCGCCGTTCCTTTTTATGTGCTTGCAAAAATATCCCATCTGACAAATCAGCCATCTGATTGATTCCCTGGACAGCCAGATGGCTTCCTCACAGTAAGAAATAAATAGCCAGCACTCTGAAGTCCTTCTGGTACATTTAATTCACTGTCTGTCAGTACACTAGTGCACTTATGAATTAAAAGTACCAGAAGGTGTTTGGAGCGCTGGTTATTTCTTTCTTACTGTGAATCTTTGTGAGCCGTGCACCTGGTAAATTGCATATACAGACTGAGAGTGCTCATATTTCTTTTCTACTGAGATGGCCTCCTCACAACATCATTTTCAAAGAAAGGTCTCGGGGAGATGGCCCAAGTCCACCACCAGCAGATTGTCCGTTCCGTCTACAAACTCCATGCATTCGGTCCTGAACAAACAAAGCAGTATGCTGGGAGGCAACCTTTACAACAGCCACTGTTTACAAAATCGAGAGAGATTTGGTGTAGAGTAAATAAAACATTGCACCAAGTGGTTAACTGCTCCTTCAGTTCAGAAGGATTAAGCTCTTAGATTTGGTCCTGTTTTTAGGGCTCTGTATGTTTATTGTATATAGCTCTCAATTCTTATGTGGAAAGTGAATATTTTGTTTAAACCTTTTTTTATTAGTAAATAATGAACCATTTATCTGATGTTGAACTCGTTTTTGTATGGGTGACTGAAATATTGTATTGTATGTTCTGGAGAAAAATAAATTGGCTTCATGGGAACATCCGTCCGTCCGCCCGCCCAGGCAGATGTTTAACAATAATTTAACAAAAAAATCTATAATGGTCCATTTGGTTACTAACTCCATTTAGCTGGGGACCACCTGGAACCCCCTCAAGGACCACTGGTTGAGAACCACTGATCTAAATAAAGCAACAGAACACTGTACCTTGACTAGAGGTCATGTTTGGTGATGTTAATGTATAGCAAGTCCTTGACATGAAAAGGTTTGCGCAGCACTGACAAAACATTATCAGAAAACTACTGAATCAGCCATTCGTGCCAGCCAAGTCTATGGACTTTCGTGTTTGTTTAGGCTGGGTAGTGACAACGTAAGATGTCATCTTGCTGAAATATATCTTGGAATAAAATTATTTCATTTTTCACAGACATGAGAACGACATGCCCCTATTTCATTGGTTCACTATTTGTAAAACCTACATCATCTTCATTGGCTTGCTTTCAATGTGACTTTGAATGAATGACCGACTTGGCTTTGAAGTAGAAGGCCTTGACCAAGACCATTCGGGCGGGAACCCCTTTTGGTGTTTTAAGCATTATGTTATACTTTAGCTATTGAAAAATAGCACATATAAAAGCTCATAGCGCGGCACTGCACTAGATTTGCTTGTAGATTTGCTATTTTTGAAAATCGTGAAAATGTGGAAGAAATATTTGGATATATTATTTCAGAGTGAATGCTTTTAGTTTTGCTTCTGGGTCCCTGGCTGGAACAACATATTTTCAGATGGGGGTCCGCGGCCAAATACAGATAATTCTGGGGGTCCTTGACATGAAATAGTTTGAGAACCACTGACACAGAAACATGGGGTTTTCAGAAAACTGTCAGGATTTAGAAGACATTTGTAGAATCAACCTCAGGTCTGAATGGTTAACTCACCTGAGGCAAGCAAATCCTTGATTTGACCGTGTGTGCTTCTCCACCCAGCTGTTGATGTTCAGCCTGGCTCCCTTTGCATTGTCCACAGACTCCAACAGTACGGACTCCCCCAAAAAATACCATGGCCAGAGAGGAGGAGAGTAGAAAACATTGTTATTTTCCATCAGCTGTTTAAACAGAGACAAAGAAAAGTTGTTGCAAGCCGTGACCAGTGGCCTAGTGTTCCAGATGAAGCAACTCAAACAGAGTTACAGTTAAAATGTTCTAACATGTTTGTAGAAGGGGGGGGAAAAAATTATAAAATGGATAATTGTTAATTTGCTAGCTGCCCAATTATGTCTGGCGTTACAATACAGAAATTGACTATTATAAATTGTATTAATCTTCTCTAACTGTTCCTCTTGTAAGGTCCAGGGATAAAAACCTGGATAAAAAAAAACTTTTTAACAGTTTCCTTGCGTAATCACTACTCCCAAGCGAAGTATGGAGTTCTGTGTAAATCTTGACTGCTGCCCATGCATGGAGTTCTATGACATTAGCCTCTGAGAAGAGGTAAACAGAACTGCCCAGAAACACCTGATGTTGGTTAATGTCTGGATACTGTCAGAGGCATGTGTAATAATACATTTCCCATTTCTTCAGGGTTAGGCCTATATACAATACATGCACATTCAATATTGAGTGTCATCTCTGACTATTTCATTATTGCCAATGTCATTTCAGTTGCTAGACAAATTAAGACAATCCATAAAAAATCCATAAAAGTTGAAACACTACTGGAATGAGATTGACACCCTGTTGTCAATTTCTATTTCTCCACTAGATGGGGCTCTAGACAAGCATGAGGGAGCGGTGGTCCGGACAGTGCCGTTATTCCTCTGAGCCGGCAGAAGGCGGTGTTGTGTTTAACCGCCATTGTTGCTTACGGCACCAAGATTGTCGTGTCGTTGAGGCTTGTCGTTGACTACTAGACAATAGACATCCGGTGAGCAGGGATAAAAACAAAAGAAGAAGTATTTGAATTGTGAAGCGGGCCGGGACTCCGGGAGGCAGATATTCTGATGATGATCCGATACCTAAAAGTCGACAACTGAACTTTTATTTCGTTTCAACAACGGACGGTTAACTTTAAAGATGAATCAGAACCGAGTCAACGCGGTATTCGGACGGGCGATGCAGACCTACAGTAAAGCCAGTCGCACTCGCAGGGTGTCTTACTGGCCGCTGGACGCCAACAGAAAACAGCTCTTTGACTCCAGTGGCAGTGCGGCTGCAAACAGTTCGAACCCCTCCGTCTGTTTAGAACCCACGGAGACGAGGTATGCTGTCAGCCTTTTTAATTTGAATGACCCACGGGCACAGTTTGATCTTGAACCTAGCGTTGATGCAAGACTTTCATGTATTAGATTTCATAAGTTCGCTGTAAACGAGTGATGTGAAGGGTGGAGGCCCTACAGGCTGCCGCTACACAGTACACTACACAAAATTAAATGTTAACAAGATCCATTAATGTTATTATTTTGTTTTTCCGAAATAGTTCAACGGACTCTGGTCCATAGCTCTATACGTTGCTATGGACCAGAGCTAGCTTCCACCTAGCCCCATATGTTCCCTCTCCCTACGCTCATTCTGTAGCTCCGAGCTACAGAATGAGCGTAGGGAGCGGGAACATATGGGGCTATAGCTTCCACCATACAGTTTGGGACCCTACCCCGTTCCCTCATCCCTTTGTTCCCTCAGCCCTATGTTCCCTCAACCAAGTGTAATAGTGTAATAACTTATGGCATGGCTATTTAACTTACCGGTATGTATAGATGGACTCATCCACAAAGGGTTCCCTGGGTGCGGCCATTACTGAGGCGTATCATTAACATGATTAGCTACACTCATGAGATTCCATACATTTACAATATTCGTGCCCTATGGGCCAGGTGCTTTAACTGAGTGTTCAAAATGTGTATAATGATCAACTAAGTTAAATTAGCACTCACTGTCCCCCTCCTGTTTATTTTAGCAACAGAAAGAAGAGTACTGTTGGCAGAAGAGTGCGTACTGCTAAAAAGTCCGTAGTTACGGTAGTTTCCTTGAAGGAGAACTGCGAACCTTCTGAAGAGCCAGCAAGGTGTGTATGCAGTGAAAGTGGATGGGAGTGTTGGGCACAATACATTATGACAGCAAGCATGTTGATGTGGATGCATGTGAAATGTTTATTGATGAGAATAAATAATTTACGTGTTCCTGTAAACCACTGAGTGGTATTTACTATTATACGTGTGTGTGTGTGTGTGTGTGTGTGTGTGTGTGTGTGTGTGTGTGTGTGCGCGTGTGTGCGCGTGCGCGTGCAGGAGAGGTAAAGTCGTCTCCGGTCTGTTGAGGAAGAAAGTTCAGCCGGACAGTGAAACTTCTTCAAACTCGACCATGTCTGCCAGCTGTTCAGAAGTGGAATCCAATGAGACCAGGTGCGTTATATCAGTGACAGTGATTCTCAACCGTTTTCATTTCAAGGAGGACCCCTGTTTGATAGGCATTGATTAGACCTCAAGTTTGCTACCATTTCTATCGCTGGAAGACTGAAACCCCCAGAATTAGTGTTGACTCGGAAAGTGTACAAATGGATCATTTTCAAGTTAGCTAAATGGTCCACCACCAAACAAGAACTTATTTTTTTAATTCATAGCTCAATCTGCCTAGCAACACTGAAGGCTTACCTCAGTTCTTATTTATTTTAGAAAAAGAAAGAGGAGTACTTCTGTCGTCATCAGAAGAGTGCGTGCTACCAAGAGGCAAGCCATGAAGAAGGCACCTTCTGGCTCCATTCCACAGACTAATGAACCAGCAAGGTCTGTATTAGGTGAACACAGATGGGGTGGGCTTGCATTATACTAGCATGGAGATTTCAGATGTATGTCTCTTAACCCAGCTAAGCTGCTATATATTGTCATGTGGAAAAGTAACCTTGTAAGTATGTAACTTAAAAAATATATATATATTCTCATTGATCACGATCTACAAGCTCATGACGAGGAGCTTTTAGATGGGATTTTTTATTTTATTTCTTTTACTCTGTGTGACACACTCTCATATAAAGTAAGGAATTCATTAGAGAAGTACCGATATGGTTATCTGTAAATCTAGCATTCAGTTACGAAAAAATGCAAGGCTTCTGCCCGACCATTCGACCAATTATCAGCGTTTGGCTGTTTTTGGAAAGTGTATTGCCTTCATCTACACTTCAGTATCACGTGAGCTTGTACTGATTGTAGATGGTACTAAAGTGTGTCCGCTGTCCGGGCAATATTCCTAATTTCCTATCGGTCTCTCTTGCAGTGTGGACTTTCCTCGTCCTGCCCAATTTGTCACCCACCGTAGGGGAGCAGCCTGTCGCATTGTAAGACCATCTCTCATTCAATATGCTTATACCCCTCAAGTGAAACCAAACATTACTAGATCAAACAAAATGGATACACATTGTTGCCAACCACAAACTGCATTATTTCTGAAAATGTGTATACATCCTTGTGTCCCTCGCAGGCATCTATACCCCTTCCAAATCTCGACTCTTCTGATGAATTTGTGCAGAGAAAAGGTGTTTCCAACGGCCAAATGTCACATAGATGCAAGGCCAGAGTGACCTTCAGTCCTGAAAGCTCTGTGAATGACACAGTCCAGAGCCATAGAAGATCGGCCATTAGACGTGTCTGCCAGCAGAGCTCCATCAGCGAGGCTGAAGATCAGACCTTTGATCCTTACCACAGGAAACCCCTCTTCTGCTCCACACCCTCACTACAGCTGGTTGGAAAGAGGCCGGGTGTATCTGCTGCCGCTCCACCAGTATTGCCATTGGACTTGTCAGCCCCAGAGGAGCTGGTCCCATCAGGAAATCACTTCTCTCCACCCATCTCTGCCCCACTCAGGGAGCCTGGCTCTGGGTGTAAGACAGAGGCTCCAGATATGCACAAAACGCCAAGTTTGATGCTGTTTTCTAATGGCTCAGACTCTGTCTCTTCATACAGGTCTGTTTCCAGAGAATCAGAGATGCTCATTGATGCTCTGAAAGACATGTGTTTGAGCAAGCGATGCCAAGTGCAGCTGGAGAGAGTAGATAAACTCCTCCCTCAAACCCCCTATGTTTCATGTTTGGGCTATTCAAGCTCAGACTTGTGCCCACAAACTACTGAAGAGCCACAAATGGTGGAGAGTGGTCAGACTGCAAACCACTCAGACCGGCTGTGTCCTGGGCCGCCTTGTCATGTAACTGACTATGCAGCGTCATTAATTGATGATCAAAGCGGTCATCCTACAGAGTTGGTAACTGACACATTTAATCTTTTCCTCTCTGGGACTAGTATCCAATCAGTGGACCAATGTGACTCAGACAATAAACCTTCAGTCACAGATGTCCACACCAGTAGCCTTGCACACTCGGTTGAACATTCAGTTACAGATATCCACACCAGTAGCCTTGCACACTCTGTTGAAGTTGAACATTCAGTTACACACACTGTTGACTGCAACCAGTCTGTGGCTAGCGTTCAGTCAGCCCACCAGGTAGACGACAATATTGAGAGTGTAACTGAAGCATGGCCGGTAGACAACGGCTCTTATGTTGTAGTTGACCAGCAACAGTTCAGTAAGCAAGTGCCAGAAGACAAGGCAGCAATGATCATAGCCAGAACGAGGGAGGAATGTCTTGCTAAGAAATGTACAGTTCCACTGAAGAGACTGGCCTCACAAGGGACTGGAACTCACGGACATGGCGTGCAAACTGCAAGCGAAAATGGGTCCACTCGTTCAGAGGACATGACCACAGACGCTAATGAGTGTGTGCAAAATCCTAATGAATGTCGTCCCAAAAAGGTCTCTCGGGCTACCAAAGAGACAAAGAGGCGGAGTGCATCAAGGGACCGGCCTGGGACGGCCAGGAAGGCGTTTGTGAGTGGTCTGAGTGTGAGTCGCTGGAGAAACAAAGGCAGTGCCACTGCAGACAGTTTCCAGACCCAGCATGCACTAAGGGGAAGAAGCAAGGCTGGGGACAGCAGCATAACTGGACATCATAATACATCCAAGGTGACAATGACACGCATACACAAATAATGAACCCAAGGTGACAATGCCACAGCTTAAAGAGTGGTACTGAACTTAAACGTCATTTAGTGTTTACACAGTACACACACACTGGGTTGAACATAATGCATAGGCAAGTCTGTTGAAACTGTAGGCCGAGGTTGTGAGCCACTCTGCTACATATGTGTGCTACCTACATCCTCTCGTCACGGAATACTACAAAACGATGGAGTAAGCACATCACACGTAAACGGATTTAAAATCTCTTATTTTTGTCTTCAGGTGGTCAATGAAGGCCTGCTGCATGGCTCTGGTATATTCTCTACTCCAGTCAAAGCCTTGGCCAGCCACCTGGACCTCTCCTCTCTGCTGGCAAACCTAACACCTGAGACGCACACCTGGAGCCGCCTCAAAGCTCGCCTCTCTGTGCACCGCAGAGTTACAGGTACTAGACTGGTCCATTACACACACCACTCTGTTGCTCTACATAAGTGGTTCTGGACCTTGCATTGCAAGTGACACACAACACTGCAAGCTTGAAGATCTGCTATTTTTCAGTAGCCAACGCAAATACAAAATGACATGGATGCTTTCCTGGTTTTAAGAGATTTAATTTCTTTTGCAAATGGCTGATCTTGTGAGCCACTATGTTCAAATAGCCAAAAAATAAAATGGGGATTAAATGTTTAAACTGTTCTGGGGACCGTCTTGGATGCCTGGAGGAGGTCCCCGGACCCCTCTTTCAGAACCACTTCTCTAGATGGTTTAATCTTTATCATTATTATAAAGAGCTTCATTGTTGTTATATTTCCCTTCCGCTCTTTCATCCTAGTGAGGATGACTCCTAGAGAGCTCCAAAGCTCTGTGTTGGAGTCTTCTGGAAGGGCAGGCCAAGTCGATGGAAGCATGGATTTATTTGACACGCACGTTAAAACGCATTTCTCCAAATGGGTCCAGTCACAACTGCCGAACAGCAGTACTTTTCTGGTATGCATGCATACACTACACATCTGCATAGCACATAAATACAATTGTCAATTATTACTAGATTTATTTTCCATGATAAAAAAACACTGAAAGTTATTCGTGTGGGATACTACACAATCATCATTGTGCCAAATTAGTGCCAAGTTACTGTTTGATTTCCCAAGTTCAGTTAAGTACAAAATAACAATGTATGCATTACAAACTTGCGTTATTTTGCACATGAATGAATTTAAACAACCAAAATAATGATTTTGAAATTGCTGTTAGAATTGGACACAATATGTGAAACTGGATCATTTGAACCATTTCACCCACGCAGACAAATGCACACACGCTCACACCATCAAGCTGAATAACCTTATACATGGTTACCTCACACAACCAAATATTGTTAAAGCCCTAACCACACCAAAGGGTCAAGACGGTTTTAGCGTTGTCCCTGCAGTGTGATATGTCTTGTTGTACGTTGACCCTAGTGATTCAACACATGGAATTCAATGGCCCAAACGACACCAAAGGGTCAAGACTGTTTTAGCGTTAACTCCTTGCAATCGTTTGGACCCAAGGAGTTGCATGGTGACCCTTTGGTGTGGTTAGGGCTTTAGTTCACATGATAACCATCAACTGAGAAGTTAGGTCTACATTGGTGTATTTGGTCATGTGCTCATGCCTTTCTCCCTGCTCCTGTCTTCATCATCAGAGTATATGTGAGGGTACCGAGGTTGATCTGTCCGATGCAGAGAAGGTGTATGCAGAGTGCAACCAGCAGGGGGCTCTGTGCTGGGAGGAGTGCATTCTGCCTGAGCGTCTGAAACGGTGCAAGAAGATAGGGGAAGGGACCTTTGGAGAGGTCTTCTCCACCGTCAACGCTTCGGGGGACACTGTTGCACTCAAGGTCTGTATGATGTAGCAAGACTAAACCTTCGTTTTATTTAGTCTTCAACAGGCCTTCTAGTTTATGGTGTGTGCTTGTACATTGATAATCTTTGTCTGTATAGATCATTCCGATTGAAGGCAAGGAGAAAGTGAATGGAGAAGAGCAGAAGACTTTTGGAGACATTCTCCATGAGATGATCATCTCCAAGTAAGACTGAACTTAAAGCTGCACTACCGGTACTTTATGTAACTCTCCCTGGATTTGATTTGATTTCAAAATTGCTATATGCTTGCAATATGCTACCTGTAAAAGGTGCTGACAATTGACTGTTGACACTGCTGAGAGTGGGCTTAATTTTGTCGCTGTGGGGTGGAAACCATGTCAAAGCCAAACCGGCCAATCTACAGCTCAAACATGTCATGATGGGAGAGAGATTTTCACTACTTTTATGACACACTTGAAGTGTCATCAACGACAAGTTTTATTTGGCCAGGGATTCATTCCCTTGTGTTCTGAATCTCTTGGAATATTCCTGGGAATACAAATGAACGACAATGCAACTTTAATTCAGTGCCAACTCTCACATTGGATTAATGACTAACACGTCTGAATGTATATTCCCTCTAGGGAGTTGAGCAGTCTGAAAGAGAAGCAACGCAACCAGACGTATGGCTTCATCGGACTCCATGGGTAAGAAGCCCCCCCCCCCCTCTCCTGTCCTTTCTCCTAGTCCCTCAAGTATTTGTCCTGTCTGCTTTCCTCTAGTGTCTAGTTGGTAGTTTTGAATGCAGACATGTGACATGTGACCGTGTCTTGTCTCATTGCAGTCTCCATTGTGTAAAAGGCAGCTACCCTGCAGTCATGCTGAAGGCCTGGGATGCCTTCGACCGCCAGAGACGCTCCGAGAATGACCGACCAGGTCAGAGGGTGAAATGTGTCTTGTCAATAGCATCCAATACTGAGTTAACTTAGGTGTGTTAGGACCCCTCTAGTTATCAAAAATAGTAGGTGTGTTAGGTCCCCTCACTAGTTTTTAAAAATAGTGTGTAGCTGTTTTTGATACTTTTGGGGTGACACTTGGATGACAAAATACTATAGGGCATTAATTTATGTTTAAGTTCCACTAGACTGCAAGGATATAACAAACTTTTTATTTATTATTTGTACACAAGCATTTCTCCTACCACCATTTCGACTCCTATATTGCCTCATTGGTTATTGATTGATCCAGAATTCCACAACGCATCCATTCATCCATAAAATGTTTTTTTGTCTGTATTCCCCTGTCCAGACTTCTTCGAAGATGAACAGCTATTTCTAATCTTAGAGTTTGAGTTCGGTGGCAGTGACCTGGAGAACAGCAATGGAAAGGTAAAGAAACTGAATCAATTATTCAGAGATGGTATTAATTCAGTGTCTGGGCTATAAAATACGGATCCAGTCTTTAATGGTTGTCACCCTGTGTCATTATATAAGCTGTCCTCTCTGGCGGTGGCAAGAAGCATCCTCCACCAAGTGACCGCTGCACTGGCTGTGGCTGAACAGCAGCTGTGCTTTGAACACAGGTAGTGTGCATACATTTATTGGTTCTCAAACATTTCATGGATTTGTGTTGACAATGTGAAAGCATTGAATACAGTTGAATGAATGTACTCTGGTGCGGAAGAATCAATTGTATTCGGGAACAGCCCTAACAAATTTAGCTGGGGTCCCGGCCCCACTTTGAAAACCACTGTTGTGTGTGTGTGTGTGTGTGTGACTGTGACACTGACTATTTGTATGCTTAATTATTGAGTGCGATTGCCATTGTCTGGTGTCTCATCCCATTTTGCTGCTGTTCTCTCTAGAGATCTCCACTGGGGCAACATTTTAGTTAAGGCCACAAAGGAGAAGTCAACCAGCTTCCTACTCGATGGAATTGAGCATTGTCTGGACACCAAAGGGGTGCTTGTTCGCATCATTGACTACTCTCTGTCCAGGCTGGAAATCGGTCAGTTGGTCGTCTCATGTTTCCTCTCTGACTTGCTCTGTATGTTTTTTTTTTTTTTAAGATATTTTTTTGCGGCTTACGCCTTTATTGATTTTTTTTAAGGGATAGAAAGTAGGCTGACAGGAAACGGGAGAGAGATGGGGGGATGACATGCGGTAAAGGCCGTGTCGGGTCCGGGAGTCGAACCCGCGGCACACCGCGACTGGATCACCAGTCCGGTGCCCAGACCGTTACGCTACGGCCTGGGCCACTTGCTCTGTATGTTAAATCATCTTGTGCATTGCAATTTATAATTTAGGCATTTAGCAGACGTTCCTTCCTATTAGATCAGGAAAAACCATGGTCATGTAAATGGTGTTCAAAGAAACTGGGATACCAGGTAAAAATTTAGCATCAGTCTGAGCAACCTTCCATGAAAATAACTTTCTTAGCATTTTCTGTGATACGAAATGGAATATATCTGCATAGATTTAGCATGATGTGCGGCTGCCGCAGGAGTAGTTACTGCCCACCACTCACTGTAGAGACGGGGGTTAGAATCCTCCATGTCCATCAGGAGTAGTTACTGCCCACCACTCACTGTAGAGACGGGGGTTAGAATCCTCCATGTCCATCAGGAGTAGTTACTGCCCACCACTCACTGTAGAGACGGGGGTTAGAATCCTCCATGTCCATCAGGAGTAGTTACTGCCCACCACTCACTGTAGAGACGGGGGTTAGAATCCTCCATGTCCATCAGGAGTAGTTGCTGCCCACCACTCACTGTAGAGACGGGGGTTAGAATAGTTACTGCCCACCACTCACTGTAGAGATGGGGGTTAGAATCCTCCATGTCCATCCGGCTTTGCTGGGCACTCCATGTCCTCCGGGTTTAAATGAACAATTGTTACACCAGTAATTTTCTTTTGAAATGACTGGAAACTAAATGTTTTGAAATAATTAAACAGAATGCAGGAAATGAAAAATAAAGTGACTCCTATAAATGGGTCCCAATGTTACTGGGAACCAGTAATCTAATCTGTTGACTGTCTGTCCAGATGGTTTGACGGTGGCATGCGACATCTCTGAGGACGAGGAGCTGTTCATGGGCCAAGGAGACTACCAGTTCGACATCTATCGACTGATGAGAGAGCAGAACAGGTCAGCGTCCGTTTGTGCAAGTATTGTTTTGCCTTCTCTGGATATTAATTGGCCTATTCATAGCCGATGATATGATATAGTACTTGTCAGTTTGCACTGATTTGTCTTGCGACCCAGCTAGTAGCTTTGTGTTCTGTAACTTCTGTGCCCCAACATTGGGGCACACCAATATATTTAAGAACCTTTAACTTGTATAAGAGAATTAAACTAATATATATTTATAATTAACACTTGTACGGTAAATGTAAAGACTACCTGTAACGTATGTTCTTTAAAAACACACAAAATGGCTAAAACGTAAGCTCTCATCGCATTCTGAGCTTGTAGAGATAGAAAATAGGCTCTAAAAACAAACGTGTGTGTGCACAACTTGCTGTGCATATGTGCAATGCACCCACTAGCGTGTGTAAACGTCCGACATGTCTGTGTCTCTACACCCCAGTAACAAGTGGAATGACTACCGGCCTCACTCCAATGTGTTGTGGCTCCACTACCTGTCTGACAAGCTGCTTTCCATGAAGTATCGGAGTAAAGGAGGATGTAGGGCCAAGGATACCCGGGAGGAACTCAGACGTATCCATGACAACCTGCTGCAATGCCGCTCTGCGACCGAGGCATTGCAAAGCGGGTTGTTTTGATTTTTACCATTTTTAATTAATGTTTAACAAAGTTTTCAGATTTAGATTTTTACCATTTTTAATGAATGTTTTCAGATTTGTTTGTTTTTTTTATGATCCAAATAAACCGGTCACATGACTCGTTTGTGTGCAGGTTTTTATTTTGTCTACAGTGCGCAGGTATGAAAGGTGTATTTAAAGAAATTCCGGTAAATGCATTTTGGTATCTGTTATGCAGGTATGGCACAGTTAATAAGGTTGCAATTGACACTTCACAGATGTGTCCAGACAGGTTCAACGCCTCAACACAGCTGCAGCTAATTTTAGTTTGATTTGGGTGTACCAGTTAGCAAGCATGATGGTTGTCAGTGCTCCATCTTTGGCGTGCAGTGGTACCTAACACATATTTGAATTGGCTGCAGCTGTCTGACACAGCTATGACGGCCAGAGCCTTCAACAGATGCACTGATAGACCCATTAGCAGCCTGATATAGCAAATAGCATTTATTTACACTTCTGGTGTCATTTTTGTACAATACATACATAATGCCTTAATCCCACATACTTAACAAGTGTATTTTGATCAAGTAATTTTTAACAAAACATCTATGTTTGTGGAAACGTCTGTAAGTACACTTGGCTTAAATCTTAATGTACATTTGTGAATGAGGACAGCAATACTTGGCCATGGATTCAATGGCTGATATTGGAATTTAGGGAAGGTATGGAAACTAATATGAAACCTGGCGTTAATGAGTCCTCACACTCTGCCTCCCAACATCCATTCAGCATCTACAGTATAGCAAAGACTGCCATTCAGTTATAGAATCCGTTCTCTTCCTTGAAAGTTGGCTTGCTGACATGGAAGCCATTATTCTTGCATTATTAAAAAAAGAAGCCATCTGAGAGAAACTGAGTTGACAAATGGTACCATCTTATGAGCATTAGTATGGATTTGTTATATGCAGATAATTTGAAAAATATTGAAGCGGATTATTGACTCATGGTCAATGGGATGTGGTTCAAATGTGACCTGTAATTACATAATACATATTTGTTCCTTTGAGTTTTAAAAATATAGATCGGTGTAAGTTATGCTAAAAATGTGCTATATTTTGAACCATTTGATCTATAAGAATGAGAACAATTTGCAGCTCAAGGGCTCTCAAACTCTTAATTCCAGCTGCAATATTCCTGTTGGTGTGAACTTTTGAAACCAATTTAGTGGGTGAGTCTAGTGTCACTTTCTTGCTTTGCAGTCACAGCATCCCGAGAGAGCACTTTAATGAACCTTTATTTTATTTTGGGTTGTATAATCTGTCCATGTTGAGAAATGCACTGAAATGTAATAAATATACAAAAGGTTTCCCTTTTTAGAGCTCAACTAGATTGACCTTACAAGGAACACAATTAAATGCTCTGCAGCCCTCGTGTTAAATACTTCACCTCTGGCCACAATTATGAAAGTATTTTAGGCTGTACATGTCGCAGCCATTTTCGCATATAACTAAGCTAAGGCATTACAATGTCAGACCATGATAGTTGACTTAATTTCCATAACAAAAAAATTAAGTTACTCTCACAGCTGGGTACTGCGTACTAAAGTATATTGATATGTATTCTGAAGCAGTGTCTGGCAAAATAATCACTGTCAGGCAGAAACCTTGCATGTCAATGTAATTTTCTTTGTAAATGAAAGCTCTGCCTGCCTACTTAATACAAAAGTAGAGCTTGATTTATTTTTTTGCAATAAGGTTGTGATGGTTTTATAAATATTGAACTTTGATTTTCTATGAAGCCCACATTGCATATACTGCATTATAAATGTGCTTCATATAAAGTTTTACCAAACCAAACAGTATTTAAGAGCTTGTGGTTAAATGACTACCGGTACATACATTGTATCCATTGGAACACAGGTTATTTTATTCAATTTTTTTTAAACCATTTCAGACATACAAGGTTTCCATCCAATACAACGATATGCACACAATGGAAAACACATGCAGCACACACAATGTACATGGATTCATTTCTCTTACAACAACCCAACAGAGTTATGACTACCCTGACATTCTCCTCAGAAGCATGTCTGAGGTTAACTCGGTCCACTTCCAGACAGATTTATACTTTGGTCAGTTGGTTGTACAACAAAGTCTGTAATCTGGCTTTCATCTCAGCGTTTCATCTGCAATTTCTGCATTCTCTGTCGCTTGAATTCTTTGTGTCTGTTCTTCTTCGCGGCCTTGGGCTCCGGCGCTTCCGTCTCGATGTGGACGGGCTTCTCCTCGCCGGGTATCAGGAAGACATCAGCGGTAACGTCTTTGTTCAGGTCCTCCTTTGCTTCCATTTTCCTTTCCTTCTGGAGGTCCTTGACCATCTGCTTCTCGCGCACGCGAACTGCCGTAGCCAATCGGATCTGGCGACGGTGCTGTGGGGGACATGCGGGTGGGGGTTAAGTTAGAGCCTAATGGATATGATTAGATGGTGCACAATTATGAAATTATAATTTATTTTAATTATAATTAAATAGGACATATCCGATTATTTGCAGGGTCATATCTGCCGATACCGATTGACCAGACAGTGGCCTTGTGCTTAATAGTGTCCACCCTGAAACTGGGAGGTCGGGGGTTCAATCCCCGGCCGGGTCATACCAAAGACTGTAAAAATGGGACCAAATGCCTCCCTGCTTGGCACTCAGCATCAATGGATTGGATTGGGGGTCAAATCAACTAATGATTCCCGAGTGCGGCACAGCTGCTCACAAAGAGGACCACAATGGAAACAGGCCTAGGCCCTTGGGGCTTGACCCAAAGCCTGTTAATAAAGTAATCAATCAATCAATACATGGCCTATACTCTTTTCCAAATGAATGACACAATTTACAATTTATTTATTATTTACATATTTGATTTTCTTTTGTTCTAAACTAGAGGTACTAGTAGAAACCTTTGATTTATATTGAACTCATTGATGAATTTTTACATTTCTTTTTTTTGCTGGTGAAAACCTGGATTATTTTGAGACTTTCCGGTAAGGCATTTTTATGGCCGATTCCGATTATACAACCGATTATATTGTGCATCCCTAGATATGATATTAGCCAAATTCCAATATGTATACTTACATTCTCTTTTCAATGATTCCTCAGATGTGGTTATCAAAACCTTGTGTACCAGTATGTGATGGGAGTCAGATTTACAATAAACTTGGACCCATTAAGACGTGGAACACATCTGTGTCAGGGTTAGCCTAACCCACTTTAACCATTATTTTTACACTTTAGATATTGAAAAATAGCAGATATACAAGCTTATAGCATGGCACTGAGTGCCACGCTAAGAGCTTATAGATCTGCTATTTTTGGAAGAATTGTGAAAACCATTCAATCTTTGCTTCTGGGGGTTCCCTGGAACAACCTATTTTCAGATGGGGGTCGTGGCCAATTGTTTATGTTTATATATCAGTGGTTCTATTTCATTTGTAGAATCTGGTCACCTTGAGTCAAGCAGGGTATTACGGTAATACTTTTATCACCTTGATTATCCATGCAATTAACAACTCATTATAATATGTCAGGCTAATGAATGTAGTTAACCAAACTATTACATCAAACTTCTGAATTATAATCAGATCATCATAACTGCTTTAATGAGGTGATTGCCATATGATTTGGAGCATACCATGTTGGGAGTTTGGAAGTGTGGGTTTTCGTAGAGTGTGGGGCCTCCAAAGCTTCCCTGGAAGATCTTGATTGGGTTCAGAACAAAGCGAGGTCCGATCTCCACCAGAGCAGCATCCTCTTCAATAATCTGGACGTGACACGGAGAAAAACAACGCCAAAATAACCAACTTGAACCAATATATATTTGACCAATCACCCAGTGATTGCCACTTATTCTACATAAGTGCTACTCAACCCGCGGCCCATGGGTCGCATGCCGCCCCTGCTTAATGTATCTGTAGGCCGTCATGGCCATACCAATAAAATTGTTATTTTCATTGTTTTGAACATGATTGTATTGTTTGTTCCAAGAGAAAGTGATATGGCATAGTAGTAAGCCGAGTATTAAACACATACTTATTCATTCACTTGTGATAATCTATCTGTTTATTACATGTTATCTTCACATTTTGTGAATGAATCCTCATTTTGTAACTTCATCATTAATCACAATGTTTTTGTTCATTGAGGTTTGGCCTTGTAGATGGAAATGCGGCTTTTTACTCCGTTTCCTTAATTTTTAGACAAGTCGTGTAGTCTGTTACAAAATATATTTTTAGACTAGTCGTGTAGTTTAAAAATAATACTGAAATTTTTAGTTTGCGGCCCTTGGGACTTTTGGATTTCTGCTGAGTGGCCCTTGAGCCATCTTAAGTTGAGTAGCCCTCTTCTACATGAACTGGACCAATACTACGATAATGAGATGATCATGTGATAATAAAAGATGATCCTGTGGTGTCAAATATAAATGAGATTAATTTCTCTCAACATGGAAGGTGTAGAACCTCATGCTCTTTGCTTAGAGATAGGTGAAGTTATGTGGCATTCTTGGAAGTGAAGTGAAGTAC
The DNA here is from genome assembly GCF_964188405.1 of Protomyctophum parallelum. Classification (NCBI taxonomy): domain Eukaryota; kingdom Metazoa; phylum Chordata; class Actinopteri; order Myctophiformes; family Myctophidae; genus Protomyctophum; species Protomyctophum parallelum. The sequence continues at coordinate 23,262,154 of NC_139713.1, forward strand.
AAGACTGCAATAAATCATTCAACAAACGAGCAAGATAAACTGATAGCCAGTACATACTACATACATTAAACACTGTTAAAAGATAACGGATGATGATGGAAACAAAGAACACACCTCTCTGCTACACATGTTGGCGCCGTTATTATTAATCTCTTGGCAGATAGACACAACGCTCAATATGGATTCTATGGTTGATGGTTAATAGCTTGGCAATGAACAAGCAAAAGGCATAAATTGATGCCAACAAAAAAATAAGTAAAAATAATTAACTCACCTGGTAGTTTCTAAACCATATCCTGTTGTCTGCTATACTGAATGTGTAGACATGATCGACAAACGGCTGACTCTTAGGATGGTAGTGTGGAGTGGAAAATGTCTACAAACAAGAATACACAATGAATATCACTTTATTTCTTTTCTTCTCCAATCTCCCATACTTTTCACTCCTTTCTCCCACATTGTTATGTCAATTCCAGATTCCCTGTGCTTTCTAGCCTCTTGTCACTGCTATCTCCTACAGTTGGTGGTAGGGAGAGCACAGCCAATCACGTCTATCGATACGCGTGACGTCGAGGCCTCCTCTTTTCATCTGAAAGAGGAGGAGTTTCTCCAGAAACATGCTATCCCTCCTAGCGTCCATACCCGACTGACCACCAGGCACCCTGACCAACCAGTAAGAGGCCTTGCGCCCTACTTGATCATACTACAGCGTCACACAAAAAAGCATCAAAGAAAGTAGCAGATCCACAATCTCCTCATCGATCTGCTACTTTTGCCTCTTGTTTTTATCCTGAAAAGTAACAGTTTGGAGGTTTCCACCAGAGACAATAAATGGCCGACGTGTATTACCAAAAGAGTATAGATTTGTGTATTTGTATAATTTTCATGGCAAACATCTTGCATAGTGAAAACCAACCTGGGTGAAGAGCTCCTTCAGTAAAGCATAGTGTGGCTCCTGGTCAAATTTCTATTAAAGGAAAAAGCAACAAAAACTAAAATTGACATTGAATGATGTGTCTATTATATCTATATAACATACAAATATAATATAACATACAGTATGTCACATTTCAGATGCAGTATTCAAGCATTCTAGCTAAATGTCTGGATAAATAGATAGATGGATAAATAAGTCATAAGATCAGTAGTGTACAAACTGGAGTGCCTCAAAGAACAAACTAGAATACCAGGTAAACATCTAGGCCTAGTATCTGTATGTAATAAAACAAACACTGCAAGTCTAAATAAAGACTAGACAACATCTATCCAGAGATTACAGACCGACATCATACAGCCTACTAGTACACAATTTATTCTAGTATTGCTTTTGACTGTCATATTTTAAAGATGTGTGTGTGTGTGTGTGTGTCCGACTGTCCACTCACAGGATCGAAGGACAGTAGTGGTCTGGATCCTTTAAGGCAGTTCCCCGTCATTTTAAGTTCAGCCATTGTGTGGACTGTGAAACAAAGGATTTTTTTCGTTGTTTTCTTTTAATTTCCTTTCACTCCACGGAATCACTGACAGAAACATGCTTTTTATGTCGTTTCCAGAGATAACTTAAAAAATAACTGTAACTCACTGTTCTGAACGAGAAACTTTGCTGAAGGTCCATGAGGGGAATTTGCAATCCTGTAAGAAATTAAATTATTATTTATGCATTGCTTGCTCAAAGATATAAACACCATTTTGTATCAAAATGATCACACACTCACCACATGTAGAGGTCCATCTTTTTCTTTGCTTCAAAGAACAGGCATTTGTTGCAGTTCTTAATTTCACAAACCTGTGACGACATCATGTATTATTATAAATAATGTAGAGTTTCAACTTTCAAGCATGCCAAAGGTGACAACTGGGCCGCCCTAAATTAGGTAAACCCACCTCATTTACGACGAATAGTTTGTCTTTCCTGTCCATTTTTGTATCTGTTAAAGAAATAATTACATCATCACTGCTGGAATAAGTACTCGAGAATGTTACGTACTGTAATTAAAAGTACCAACACTACACTCTAGAAAGAATCTGCAACCAGTCTGCATTCAAAACTAGAATAAAAGTATTGGCATAAGAATTCACATATTATACAGAATGACCCATTTGACAATCAATGGACATTAGTAAATGCATTCATGTTTTCATTATGTTGCAGGTGGTGAGGTGGTGCTGATTTTAACGTGCTACTGGGTAATTATTATATGAACCTATAATAATAATACATTTTCAGCATACACAATACAAATCTGCAAGGTAACTACTATGTAATATTGCTTAAGATTTTGTTGACTAAAACTATGACACTCGCCTGCTTTGGAGTGAGGCATCATAGTCTTCAAGTCCTGCATCAAGTGTCTGGTCCTGAAGTTGATGCCTCTGGAGGAGAAAATGAGAACTCTTTCCTTGTTTGTCCATTTGCCCTGTTTGGAAAATATGACCACAAGATTCTTTATGTGAAAAGTATACAAGACGTTTAATCAACATTGTAGCCCTTGAAGCAACAATAACAAAATACAAAAATAATAATAATTGAGAACAAAGTAGTGAGGTAAAGAAATAGCTAAGTAGTCCATTCATTGTCGACACAATGTTGACAAGTAGTAGGAAGGAATTTCAATCGTTCATAAACGTTGTTTTTTATGATAATGTAACAAAATCTACAGAAAAGTGTAGCTCTGGTCCATTGCTCTAATGCCAAAGCACCAGAGCTAAGAAAAGTGTTGCTAACAGAAGTCGCAGGTGTTATAAGTTGTCTATGGCAGTCATGTTTCAGGGCTAGTAGTAGTAATAATCACTCACCCTAGATACTGGCGCCGGGACGATGATATCATCCTTCTGTTGCTGTTGGGGTTCACTCGGTTGTACATTTCCATTCTGTGACAATTTCACTTTCTTTGCATTTTTCTCAGCAGCTCCTTTTCCTCCACGTTTTCTCTTCATCGGCGCCATGCTGCTTCTTCTTGTTGGGCCGGAAGTTTGCCTCGCACAAACACACAAAACAGACACAGAGGTAGACACGTGTATACAGCGCCCCCTTGTGCGGCGGAGTTGTATGTTGTAATCAGCGTTGTCTATTTGCCGTGTTTATAGAGCACCGAAGTCCTGACGTAACTCGCTCATCCCGACGATTCCCCTGGTTCACGGAAGTAGTTTCTCTATGGAGAATAACATGGGGTGATCTTAATATCGTCTACTATAAGCGTTGTGGTCCAAAAATAAACAAGCTGTCTCGGCGTTATTGTCAGGGAGGTGTCTCTGTATCGTTTGCAACAGTCAGTCACTCATATATGATACAGTCTGCTTCTAGCGAAAATCTAACTAATTCAGCAGCAGTAACATTAGCGTTTTCTCTCAGTCAGTTGATTCTTCATATCCATGTGAGTGAAGCGGCCGGGATGACATGTTTATTTTTCAAACACAGTTCTTATATGAATCAATCTAAAACTCCTCCTATGGTGATTTCAATGCAACTAAACAAATACATGAACCTGGGGACTGACGCCCTCTACTGAAAGTGACGTCAGACTTCGGTGCTCTATTGTAAGTGACGTTGGCAATAGCACCCTGAGAGCTTCTTCACAAAATAAAAAATAAAAATGTCTTGCTGGGTATAATACAACACCTGCGATTAACATATTTGACTAGCTTAATAATAAAATAATAAAAACAACACTGTTGTGAAAGAGAAAACTACCTTGCAAATAACCAGGCAAAAAAGTACCCTATATACCAAACCTCGCGTTGCCAGTCTTCTCACGAGATTGGTATACAGGTTTCTCTCGGTTTCACCGCAACAAACCGCAAGCAGAAGTTGTTTCTTTTGGAAATAATGTTATTATATTTTATACATTATTGATGCATAATAACAGTGCTAATATTTATTTTTTTATATGACGACAGTCCCAGACATTACAATGGCGTGCTTGTTATAGCTAGATGAGTTGTGATAATAATTTTAATCCAACTTGAACACTGGAAATAATTCCATACAACACCGGCTAGCTACATGCTAACGTGTAGCTGTCATTACATTAGTGGACATTTGGCACCCCATTCATCACCATGAAGTGTCACTATGAGATCCTGGGGGTCAAACGGGACGCGGGTGATGACGAACTCAAGAAAGTCTACAGGAAACTGGCCCTCAGATGGCATCCAGGTATGTTTTTATAATGCCCAAAATAATAGCCCTCTTCCACATGTGGGCTTGTAGTTCAGCTATTTTGTATTCATTTGTATATCCACCAGTTAAAGCAGGTGTCTTCAAAGTTTTTCAGGCCAAGGGACCCTTCGGTGTGAGAGCGTAGAAGCAGGGACCCTACAGGGACACCCTCAGATATTGATTGATTTATTTATTAACAGTTTGCAGAATTACAGTACATTTCAAGTACAACTCAATACAAAAACATAATATTAACTATAGTTTGACAGCACTGTCAGGTGTTGGATTCACGTTGATGTCATGATGTGTATTTTCAGAACCACTTAAGCTCTCAATACTTGATCAAATCTGCCCTTTTTCCCCTACACCAAACCTCAGTGAAACCTCATTGCTGAAAATAGCCGATCGACAATGTGAGCTTGTAGATCTGCAAAAATTGAATTCTATGGTTCAAGTAGTAACTCTTGAGGACCCCTGATAGAAATGCCAGCCACAGTCATCATGTGCCATTAAATAAGCAGCGGATTGTCATCACAGACTCACGTTATCTAAAGTTGTTACTAATAGTCCTATCTATGATCTCTAACTGTTTACAGATAAGAATTTGGACAATGCTGAGGAGGCAGCGGAGCACTTTAAGCTGATTCAGGCAGCCTATGAAGTCCTGAGTGACCCCCAGGAAAGAGCCTGGTGAGTGGGGAGCACCCACTGCTGTGCTGCTGATGCATAATAATAACTATGTCCTGAGTTGTCCACGCAAAGAATCAGAACAATTAGCCTTGGATCAAGACTATCATATATGTATTTTATCTGACTTTTGCTATCTATGATACGAAAGCAAAAGTCAGACTCGATAAAATACACCTATGATTATGTCTTGATACAAGGCTGGATAACAAAATAGATGTGAGCATCCACGCTGATGAACGATAACATATGTATTAAACATGTCGAACGCGAGTCATTTCATGTTTGTGGATGGATTTTGATTGGCTGTTTGTGTCTCTGTCGTTCATGAAATGAATGTCAGTGTAAACTGACAATACGGTTGATTTTGAAGAAGAGGTAGGCTACACGCTACATAATGCAAGGTGTCCAGTATTGCATACACCAGTCCATACAGTTCTTTCATCGTATCTATGGCATTGGCAGGTATGACAACCACAGAGAAGCGCTGCTGAAAGGAAAAGGAGGAGTGAGTGGAGATTATGAAGACGACAGCGTTGACCTGGTCCAGTTCTTCACCGTAACCTGTTACTCTGGCTTTGGAGATGACAAGAAGGTCAGCCGTTGTATTCATGCTCTGAAATAATTTGCGTAGTTCTATGTGCATGAACTTGAGATGGTTCTTTAAAGATATTTACACTGCTGTTCTGTCTTGAAGGAGAGCATCTGTTTTCGAGACATTATTCGACTTTCGGTATAGAAAATCATGCAGCCGATGTGTCATGATTTTTAACCACTTTCAACCTGGTGTCCCTATTTTGAGCATGTCATCACTCATCATAGATAGGTGAAAATTATGTTAAATGTGTGTGTGTGTGTGTGTGTGTGTGTGGGGGGGGGCCGTAGCGTAACGGTCTGGGCACCGGACTGGTGATCCAGTCGCGGTGTGCCGCGGGTTCGACTCCCGGACCCGACACGGCCTTTACCGCATGTCATCCCCCCATCTCTCTCCCGTTTCCTGTCAGCCTACTTTCTATCCCTTAAAAAATCAATAAAGGCGTAAGCCGCAAAAAATATATCTTAAAAAAAAAAAAAAGAAAGCCGAAAGCAAAAAATAAGGCCAAGGGCATTTTTATGGACTTGGATGGGATTTAATCACTCACTATGACGTTGTTATAACACATAAGTAGTTGTGACAGTCCTGACATAATGTTTTTCCTGTGTTTGTTTTATCCGACCCGTCCTCATCAGGGCTTCTACATGGTCTACAGAAGCCTGTTTGAGTCCATTGTGAAGGAGGAGATGGAGCACAGCAAAGCAGACGAAGAGGAGGACGAGGAGTTTCCGTCCTTTGGGGATTCTCAGAGTGACTACGATACGGTATTCAGCCAGTGCTTTAAACAAAGTTGTATATAAACATGTTTGTTTATTATTATTTATAAGGCACTCTTCATTCATTTGTGGAGTGAGGAAAAGAGCTATACAAACACATTCATTATCATGTATACGTTGTTTGTTTATCGTTTATTTACTATTGGATCCCAAATAGCTGACAACTAATTAGTGTTAGTCTTAACTGGCCACTGGTTAGTATGAACCGACCAGCGTCCACGTAGGTCGAAGCCACATGGGAGTCTTAACCAGCCACGTCCGACTAACGGTATGTCGGAGTTATGGGTAGTCCCTGTCGTCAGACACGTTAGCAAGGTGCTTCTCAAAGCTCTGAAACAGAGATGTCCTGGTTCTTAAATGGTGCAAGACTCATAAACCATTATATCATATATGATAACAATGTCAAAAGGTTATGTTTCCCAGTTGAAACATAGATTTCCCAGTTGACCCGGGGTGGGGCATACTGTGTTTCCGTTCCGCAGGTCGTGCACCTGTTCTATGGCTACTGGCAGAGCTTCTGCACCCGCAAGAACTTTGCCTGGAAGGAGGAGTATGACAGCCGCCAGGGCTCCAACCGCTGGGAGAAGAGGGCCATGGAGAAGGAGAACAAGAAGACCCGGGACAAGGCTCGCAAGGAGCGCAACGAGCTGGTGCGCCAGCTGGTGGCCTTCGTGCGCAAGCGCGACCGCAGGGTCCAGGCCCACAAGGTCCTGGTGGAGGAGCAAAACGCCCAGAAGCTCAAGAAGACGGAGGAGCTGCGACGCAAGCAGAAACTCAGTCAGGCCAAGTGAGCGGTAGATTTATTTATTGAACCCCAGCAGCATCTATATTCTAGGTCAGAAACTAGTCAGGCTTGTTGTGAATTATATTCTATTGTTTAATTTCCCCTGACTGCCAGCAATGTACCATGGACAGTTTGGTGACCGGTGTATCCCACTCTTAAGAAACTACAAACATGACCAGATGGCAATCCATTCATGGAGAGTGGAGATTGATAGCATACACATCCACTGTGTCCTTTACCTTACATATCCACTGTGTCCTTCACCAGTAATGGCTAAAACTCTGACGCAAATGATGTCAAAGAAGCGTGTCTGAGGTCTGTGTAAACATACGGTGGAGATCCGGCATCAAAATCACTGTTACAGCAGCTGTACAACACAGTGACTGGGGTCTAACATTCGGCACTTAGGGCTCCATCGAGTATAAAACAATTTAGGTTAGGTTTTTACTTACTTACTTTTCGGCCCCAATGGGGTATACGGCATCGATAATGTTCCTCCACCTATCACGGTCTTTGTTAACCAGTTGTGCTGTGCCCCACGAGAGACCCATCTCCAGCAGCTCAGCCTCTACAGTTATGCGCCAGGTGATGAGGTTAGGTTCTGGCAAGCTGAAAAAGGTCTGACAACAAGAGTTCTGGGAGAGGATTGATGATGAATGTATCCATTTCCACACACACAAATATTCTCATTCTGCCATGTGTGTGTGTGTGTGTGTGTGTGTGTGTGTGCATGTGCGTGTGTGTCAGACTGGCAGAGGAGTACAAGGAGCAGAGCTGGGCAGCCATGTCTGAACTGGAGAAGGAGCTGCAGCAGATCGAGGCCCAGTACGGAGAAGAGTTTGGAGACGCGACTGAGAGTGAAGAAGAAGACCAGAGTATGGATGCAGTGGACAGCACCCACCCAGAGGAAGGAGGTGTGTGTGGAACCCATTAAGAGCCGAGGCCCATTCTAAAAATGTCTTCTAAATCTTAACAGTTTTCTGAAAACATATTTTGCTATATATTAGTGGTGCTCAAACGTTTTCATGTCAAGGAGGACCCCCTAAATTTGGCCATGATTTCTTTTTCAAAGATCTGCACACATTTTCACGATTCTTCAAAGAAAGCAGATCAACATGCTCATGCTATGAACACTGAGTCCGATTCACCCTTCATCGCACTGACTACTACTGTGTGTGTGTGTGTGTGTGTGTGTGTGTACGCTTGTGCGTGCGTGTGTGTGTTCTATGGGGTTTCAACAGATGCAGTGCAGTCAAATGGAAAGGATGAAGTTATGACCGACTGCTATGATGACCTGTACTGTCCAGCATGTGACAAACTCTTCAAATCAGATAAAGCGTGAGTGTTCAGCTCTCTACACATTTCACCTCACTGGTTACCACATTTGTTTTACTTTACCAGGTATTATGTTCATACAGAGAATTAAATCACTTGTCACAGGGTAATTTCCTTACAAGCGTGCGTGTGTGTGTACTCATTACTGTGTTTCTTATTCATGATGATATTTAAACATCGTGATCACTGACACTGTTCAATGTCTGTTGACAAAACCCACCAACATCAAAACCCTATTGTGAGTGACAAATGCCGGGGCCTTCCACAGGAGGGCAGCAGAGTGTTTTGAATGAGGCACACTCTGTCACTCACATTTCTATTCATGGTATCACTGGATTATCATTTTGAAATTAATATTTCAGTGAAGGAAAAAAAATACTGTTAAGTTTATTTTCTTGAAATCTGATTCTCTCATGCGTGTTTTGAGATTTCCTTCAGAAAGATGCATGTATGCATGCATGTCATAAATATAACATTACAGTGTAATGCTGGGTACATATTTACCTACTACCCGGCCACACCATCACTCATTCTAATTATATATATATATTTTTATATCTTCCTTCTTTGTAACTGATTAATTTCTACAGCATGAAGAATCATGAAAAGTCTAAAAAGCACCGGGAGATGGTGACGTTGCTGCGACGACAGCTGGAGGAGGAGGACGAGTCGCTGGGGTTGGACCCTGGAGAGAAACGGGCAGGAGAAGAGGAGGAAGAGGAGGAGGACGAGGAGGAGGACAAACCCAGACAGAAGTACGTAGCTCATATACAGTACAACTCAGCAATGCATATTGGAATGTACTGTATGTACTGTAGCACATACTCTTCATCCAGGGGGACTCGCCAAATGCTGGAGCAAAGAAAGCTGCATGAACTCTTGTCACTCTAGTCACTCTAGACCAGCGGTTCCCAAACCTTTTTGGCCCTGCACCCCCTGTTAGTGCCCGACCTAGTTGACTCACCCCCCCCACATGGAAATATAAATTGCATAAACTATATAGAGACATATATGGCATATATATGCAGCATAGGACATATTATTTATATATTTGCCATATATTGGCATAATATGTTAATATATTTAAAATAAAACCATAGCACCACCATTAGCCTTTTCATGTCGCGCACCCCCTAGAAGGCACTCGCGCACCACAGTTTCGATATCAGTGGCTCTCAATATTTCATCCCAAAGATTATATGTAATTGGCCACCGACCCCCATCTGAAAATATGTTGTTCCAGGGACCCCCCAGAAGCAAAGATATGAGTTAAAAACGTTTGCTGTGAAAGAATATATATTCAAAGATTTGCACACGTTTTCATGATTTAAAAGAAATAGCAGATCTACAAGCTCGTAGCATGGCACTCTGTACCAAAAGGGGTGCGCGCACCACAGTTTGGGAACCACTGGGCTAGAGATAGTCAACCAGCAACACACTAAACGATCAAGCACATTCAGAATAATTGACTATCGTCTGATGATGATTTAGCCTCTTGGGGCGAAGGGACAATATTTTTGAGCGTCCATTGTTGCCGGAAGCTATCCGAAACAAAACTTTCAGACAAAAGGAATGGAGTTGAGAGACGACCAGATTTGCTAACAAGTAACCAGTTTATGCCCAATTAACAGTTTGTCAGACAACAGCAATCGGTTTCGGGAAATAGTTAATCTGATGTTGATGCTACTGTATATCATTAACTAATTTAGCCGGGGACCTCCTGGAACCTCCTCAGGGCCCCTGGCGGTCCCCGGACCCCACTCTGAGAACAACTGGACTAAATAACATACTTGTTATGAATATGACACAGACGGCTACCACGTTGTCGTAATTATGATTGAAAACATGACCCCATGTCATCGTGTCCCCAGGCTTTCCAAAAAGCAGAAGAAGAAAAAGCGACAGCAGAAAGCAGCACATGTGAGTATTGTCTGTTTCGGCAAACTGGTATAAACACTATATACAGTACAAATTGATATAAACACTATATACAGTACAATCTATATGATCATGATCTACCCATAAAATGGGTCAGTACCGTAGGTGGCATGTTTTAAGTTTGGGAGTTCCCATATAATGTACAGTTGTTAAACAGTTTGTGTTATGTTTATCAAACGGCCTCAAAGACACCGGAGGAAGCGGAGAATGAGGAGAAGCCAGAGCTTCATGACTCGAAACGTCCAGACAGCCCTCCTCCAGCGCAGACAGACAGCCCTCCTCCAGCGCAGACAGACAGCCCTCCTCCAGCGCAGACAGACAGCCCTCCTCCAGCGCAGACAGACAGCCCTCCTCCAGCGCAGACAGACAGCCCTCCTCCAGCGCAGACAGACAGCCCTCCTCCAGCGCAGACAGACAGCCCTCCTCCAGCGCAGACAGACAGCCCTCCTCCAGCGCAGACAGACAGCCCTCTTCCAGCGCAGACAGACAGCCCTCCTCCAGCGCAGACAGACAGCCCCACTCCAGTGCAGGCACACAGCCTTTCTCCAGTGCAGACAGACAGCACACATCTACCACAGACAGGCAGCAGTGAAGATGCCTCTGAGAGGCTTGAGGAGCAGGGAGACGACATAGAAGCAAAGAGGTGGGTCTGCTTTCTCCTAATTCCTAAACAGTTTTTAGAGCCACTTTCAACAAAAGGATAAACTAGCTAGGTCAAAGGGTGGATTGTACATGAAAGCTGAATTTTGACTTGAAAATGACTTTTGTATTGTGCTTCTTCTCAGCTTTATTTATTTTGTATTATTATATTTTTTGTATTATTATGCCAGACAGTTATTGAAGTTGTTTTAAGTGTACTACTACCCATTATTAATAAGCTAAACCGTGTGTGTCGTAGCAGTTCAGGGAAGACGAAGGGAAAGAAGGGAGGCGGAAAAGAAACCAAGAAGAACGTGAAGCCTCACGAAGGAGGAGAGGTAACATCTGAGGTAACCAGACAGCAGATGCCACAACTCTTTTCACATTTTCACAATATTAATAAGATAATAGCATAGCATATAATAATCTCAGCCTTTAAATGGCACAGTTTCTTTACTTCAAATTTTTATCTCAAGAGTTTTGGAACCCATTTTTTTCACCCAGTGTCAATTATCTAATAATGTAATCCTGGGCGCTACACTCCCTCTGCCAACCTGGGAGCGGACTGACCTCATGCTTCCTTCAATGCACGAGGAGTTTCCCCAGCTGGATGTAGTGCGTGGAAGGAACACGTTATTCCAACCAGTTCCTTTCAACTCCATCAGGCGCCCCGGCTGGTCAGGGGGAGGCAGTTTAGACACCAGGATTACAGTAAACATTCTTTTTTAAATAGTGACATAGTCACTATTTTAGTCACATAGTAAAGTAGTGACAATAGTTTAAAAGACATTACCCCTCCACGTCATAACTGTGCTGAAGCTTAATGTGTTCCCATATAAAAAAAAAAAAAATCCTGTTTCTAGCAACATCTAAAATGACACAGATGCTTTCCCGGTTTTAATGTGTGCCCCCCATGAGATTTGAATCTCATGTGTATTATGTCATTGGGTGTATTATTATTATTAACAAATCATTCCCCGTTCCAGAGGGAAGGCAGCATGCGCTGCGTGACCTGTAACAACGAGTTCTCTACGAGGAACAAGCTGTTTGACCACCTGAAGACCAGCGGCCATGCCATGCCCCTCTCCTCCAGCGCTGCTTCCCACACCGCCTCCAAGAGCAAGAAAGACAAGAAGAAGAACAGGTAGTCGAGGAAGCAGCACGACCAGCGGGACATTAAGGCAGGAAAGTGACGGAGGAGTCTTCTTACCCGAGGAGGACAACGCCTAATTCGTCAACCTTATTACATTTCAACGACCCCCCCTATAACCCTTGAGTCTGCAAATGGAACCATGCGGGTGGTGTACAGGTCTGTGACCAAATCCATTTGGTCACACAGGATCGACTTGGAACCCCCTCAAGGAACCCTGATGGTCCCTGGACCCCACATCGAGAACTCCTGGCCTCGGAAAGTTTAAGCTCTGAAAATAGCCTATCAACAAGCTCACACAACGTGCCATGACGATGTATAAATCATGCCTAAGAAGGGGCTTTGAGGATGTTTAACATGTTCACAGACTACTGTCTGAAACTAGTATATTATGTTTGTATGCTACAAAACATTCATTATGTCCAGTGTTTTGGCAGTGTGTTTGAGTGGGAAGATACATTGTCGTTTTTATTTTATTTTTTCCTAGAGTCACTCCTGTGTTCAGCTGAAATTGTGAACGTCCCAGGCACTGTGCACACAATAATTTTGTCTTGGTTCATAAGTAACATTAGTTGAAAAAGCAATACAGGAGCTGTCTTCACAATAAAATCATGACTGTGGTTTTCCATTGCTGTTAGAAGATTGACTTGTTCCACTACAGCTTACTGTTCCTAAATTTCTGGCTTGAACATCTTGGTTTAGGCTTCAAGAGATATAGCTTGAAGAGTGTTTGGTTCAATAATAAGTGTTCCAGATGACGGCTTTTAGTGATGCTCAGGTGGTTTGGGTTTGTGATGAAAAGGAATGTGGTAGAATATCTGACTAACCTCACGATATGTTTGTGATGTTAAAAACCGTGGAAGAGTTGTGAAGGTTATCCTTTCCTTTTATACAATTTATGCCGTGATGTAGAGGTCCATATCAGGCACCGTATTCTTCAGGGGCGCTAGCCCCTTCTTAAAAACAGCTTTTGTCCCCACACGTCTCAATATATGTAAACGAGCAAATCAGCTAACCAAACAGGCATTCTGATTGGCCAGTATGAGATGACGCATGATGATGTACGATGATAAGAGCGCCCCTCACTTCACACGTATGTGATTTTTTATTGTGATAATCCACCAGTGGTTGATTATTGCAATAAAACTACAGTGCCTAAATGTGGATGTCTAGATCACCATCAAGATCCACAAGTACTTTATAGGCTTTTTATTTACCTTGAAAGTGCATTGCAGCGACAAAGTACAAAAAAATTATAATACTGGCCAAAACAACATTCCAATAAAACAAAACAAACACGTGAAAAACTATATACAAGCAGGAACTGGTACAGGCTTTTCCCTGGCTGGCAGTTCTCCCCTGTTGTCTCTTACCTAGCCTCAAGTGATACTGAACTGCCTCCACCTGCAGCAATCCTGCTCTTAAACAGGTAGGGCAAACCATCCTCTAATTAAGTAAGTGGTCATTAGTTAACTCGCCACACGGCTAACTATATGAGTAATTCTTCCACATTACTATTATACATTAAAGGAATACAAGATATACAAACACTCAACTATTGCACAGGTCCAATTCATTTTTAGAGAACCTAACATAAACAAGACCAAACATAATACAGACAGGAACAAACACCCCTCCTCCTCTACAGTACTTGGCACCCTCCAATCTAGAGAGGAGTGCCAGCACTGCAGAGGGGAGACAGACATACCAATGCAACTTCAGTGTCAATAAGTACAAATAAACATTTAAAACTCTTTCAACCATTGTGTTAATTACTAAGAATGTCATGTGTACAATATAATATAAAACCGTTACTTCCAGTCCAGCTGTTTGTCAATTGATCAAGTTGACTTAACTGTGTACACTGTACAGTGTGGTCTATTTGCAAGGTCCTTGATATTGTCTAAGGGCAGGGGCTGCCCCGTGGGCCGTGACAGATCCCATCTCTCACACGTTACAATTCTGAAAATTCCTGGAATAGTGGAATACAACAGGAAACAAGAAAATTCGCAATTTAAAAAATTTGCAGAGTGTGGTTGCCGCAGTGGCTTACATATGCCCCTCCCACTAGTATTGCCAGCCAATTACAATTTCAAGTCACGCCTTAGATCATGCGTAAGTAATTCGGAGGGGATTTAACCCCCGAAATTCATGTTTTTGCGACAAACGGTTACATTTCTCGCATTTGCGGCGCCCCCTATGGATTGAATTGGTTGATTGAACCACCCCGGACATGTGATTCAAATTTGGGATGGATTGGACATTCCGTTCGTGATTTATGGCATTTTTTGTGATATAGGCCCCTCCTACTAACTTCGGAAGACGATTACGGCCGAACGATACGCACTTTCAAAATTCTGCAGTTCAGTTTTAATTGGATGGGTCCAGAGATCACGTGTGCCGATTTCTGTGAGATTTGGACAAAATCTGTAGGAGGAAAAGCAAAAAGTGTGTTTTGGACAAAATTCAAAATGGCGGAAAATCTATCATGGCGGAAATGGGCGTGGGGAGATGCGTCATGACCCAAGGAATCCAGGGAAAAAATATTTTTTATTTTACGACCTACGGTTCAAGAGTTATAAGCCAAAAGGTAAAGTGGGCTGTTATAGCGCCACCATGAGGCCGACCGATAAAAATTTAGGGTTAAATAATTTTAGGGATAATGTTGAATTATCCCTAAAAGTTTTGTAACTATAGTGATTACAGTCTCCGAGGAACAAATACTTGAATGTGAATTTTTGCCTTTTCCCATTCATGTCAATGGGGAAATTTAAAAATCACTTTCACCTAGAAACTACATTCACACTTTGTTATTCAGCTTACTGTGGAGACACATGCTGGAACTTTTTAGTATTGAGTTTGTGCTTGAAATGTACTGTAATTCGACAATCAATCAATCAATCACTGACCTTGAGCAGTATAAATGACCTTCATAAGATTAGTAAATGACCTTCACCAGTATATATGACCTTCACCAGTATATATGACCTTGACCAGTATAAATGACCTTGACCAGTATAAATGACCTTGACCAGTATGCGGTCCGTGACCATGGACTATAGCCTTTCTCTTTTCCGCGATTTTCACCTTTTTTTTTTCAAATCCTCCGAAATCGAAAAAAAACGACATACTATTGTATGACCTCCGAGACCATGGATTAATGACCTTGACATGTATAAATGACCTTCACCAGTATAAATGACCTTGATCAGTATAAATGACCTTCACCAGTATAAATGACCTTGATCAGTATAAATGACCTTGACCAGTATGAATGACCTTGATCAGTGTAAATTACCGTGACCAGTATAAATTACCTTGACCAGTATGCAGTCCGACACCATAGACTATATCCCTTCACTTTTCCGCGATTTTCACCTTTTTTAAAATCCTCAACAATGATGAAGAATCGCGCACTATAGCGCGCCGCTCAATGACCTCTGAGACCATGGACCAATGAACCATGTAAATACAACACATTGAGCAGGGCACTGCAGGGAGTTGAACCCCGTTCAATGAACCATGTAAATACAACACATTGAGCAGGGCACTGCAGGGAGTTGAACCCCGTTCAATGAACCATGTAAATACAACACATTGAGCAGGGCACTGCAGGGAGTTGAACCCCATTCAATGAACCATGTAAATACAACACATTGAGCAGGGCACTGCAGGGAGTTGAACCCCGTTCCGGTAAACCAGAAGTACGACACCAGTGCCTTAGGTTTTGTGTTGTCCTTTACAGGTCCTTTCGTTGAAATGTAAATTTTACATTTCAAACAGTAAAGTAATGTATAAAGAAGAGAAACACAAAAGCACAAAAATAACATTTTCGAATTACCTTTGCTTTGATTTTTTAAACTTTCTCTTTTGCCGACCTCCCACATTTCATTCGATGATTAACAAAAAACAGTGTTGGATCTGTAAGGATCCATTTGGTTACACGTGCGTGCGTGTGTACATGCTTCGATAACCAGTGTTGGACCTGTAAGGGTCAATTTGGTTACATGTGTTACACTCTCAAAGTTAAAGACCTGTAAGGGTCTATTTGGTTACATGTGTTACACTCTCAGAATGACAGACCTGTAAGGGTCCATTTGGTTACATGTGTTACACTCTCAGACTTACAGACATGGACCAAATGGTCCATTTGGTTACACTAGACCTGTACGTGCCCGTCGGCCACCATATATACTCTCAGAGTTAGAGCTGTAAGGGTCCATTTGGTTACATGTGTTACACTCTCAGAGTTACATTTGGTTAGCGTGTGCATGCACATGTGCGCCCGTGCGTGTGTAGGTGCATGTGTGTGTGCGTGCGTGTGTGCACGCTTCAATAACCACTGTTGGACCCCATGGGGATCAAGGACCTCAGGGAGCCACCCATAATTCACAACGATCACAGCGAACTCTGTTGCGTCACAACTGGTGGCCAACAGTCATAACCAACACCGCCGCCGACCCACAGGAGAATACCATCGCACAGTGGTATCAGACCAACCACAATCAGCCAGCCCTCAAACCAAACCCTTCGACCTAGAAGAACTCGAAACTGCAATGGGAAAGTTGAGCACCTGGGACCTAACGCAAAGACCTGGCTCGTGGGGATACTGAATAAATGCATGGCACAGAAAACCATCCCAAAAAAAAGAAAAACAACATACTATAGTATGTCCTCCGTGACCATGGACTTTAGCCTTTAGCTTTTCTGCGATTTAACCTTTTTTCAAATCCTCAACAATGATGAAGAATCGTGCACTATAGCGTGCCACTTAATGACCTTGACCAATATCAATGACCTTGAGCAGTATAAATTACCTTCAATAAGACTAGTAAATGACCTTGACCAGTATAAATGACCTTGACAAGTACAAATGACCTTGACCAGTATAAATGACCTTCACCAGTAGAAATGACCGTGACCAGTATATGACTGTGACCAGTATACATGACCTTCATGAGACTAGTAAATGACCTTGACCAGTATAAATGACCTTTATAAGACTAGTAAATGATCTTCACCAGTATAAATGACCTTGACCAGTATGCGGTCCGTGACCATGGACTATAGCCTTTTGCTTTTCCTTGATTTTCACCTTTAAGAAATCCTCAACAATGATGAAGAATCGCGCACTATAGCGTGCCGCTTAATGACCTTGACCAATATCAATGACCTTGAGCAGTATAAATTACCTTCAATAAGACTAGTAAATGACCTTGACCAGTATAAATGACCTTGACAAGTACAAATGACCTTGACCAGTATAAATGACCTTCACCAGTAGAAATAACCGTGACCAGTATATGACTGTGACCAGTATAAATTACCTTCATGAGACTAGTAATTGACCTTGACCAGTATAAATGACCTTTAGAAGACTAGTAAATGATCTTCACCAGTATAAATGACCTTTAGAAGACTAGTAAATGATCTTCACCAGTATAAATGACCTTGACCAGTATGCGGTCCGTGACCATGGACTATAGCCTTTTGCTTTTCCTTGATTTTCACCTTTAAAAAATCCTCAACAATGATGAAGAATCGCACACTATAGCGCGCCGCTCAATGACCTGAGACCATGGACCAATGAATGAAATACAACACATTGAGCAGGGCACTGCAGGGAGTTGAACCCCGTTCCGGTAAACCAGAAGTCCGACACCAGTGCCTTAGTTTTTGTGTTGTTGTTCATTTAAAGGTCCAGGTGTGCATACGCATGTGCCCCTGTGTGTGTAGGTGCATGTGTGCATGTGTGTGCACGCTTCAATGACCACTGTTGGACCCAATGGCGATCAAGGACCTCAGGGAGCCACCCATAATTCACAACGGTCACAGCGAACTCTGTTGCATCACAACTGGTGGCCAACAGTCGTAACCAACACCGCCACGACCCACAGGAGAATACCATCGCACAGTGGTATCAGACCAACCACAATCAGCCAGCCCTCAAACCAAACCCTTCGACCTAGAAGAACTCAAAACTGCAATGGGAAAGTTGAAACCCGGAAAAGCAGCAGGGATTGATGACATACTGGCAGAAATTATACAGCACCTGGAACCTAACGCAAAGACCTGGCTCGTGGGGATGCTGAACACATGCATGGCACAGAAAACCATCCCTTCTGTCTGGAGAAAAGCCAAAGTGGTTGCAATCCCCAAACCTGGCAAAGACCCATCATCCTCAAAGAGCTACCGACCCATTTCCCTCCTCTGCATCACCTACAAGAGAGGCTGCTACTCCAACGCCTCATACCACTCATAGACACCAAGCTGACTAAAGACCAAGCTGGTTTCCGTCCCGTCCTGTGCTGGACAGAGCTCAACCTCACCCAACACATTGAGGATGGGTTTGAGGGAAAACAAATAACTGGAGCAGCAACTGGAGGGCGAAGCAAGCACGCAGGCAGCTTGTGCCTGCCTGCGTGCCTGCCTGCCTTCCTCATGTGGAAGCTGCATAGTTGAGTTTGTGTGTGTGTTTCTTTTTCTGTCTTTCTTTCTTAGGACGAAGATCAAGGTAGACGCCGTTGGAAGGCTCAACACAAGCCGATGCCCCTAGAGATCCATCCCAAAGCTTCCCTCAGGGAGTCCAGCAAGCCAGCTAGCCAGCAAGCCCGCCCAGTCAGCCAACGCAGCCAGCCAGCTCCGCCAGTCAGCCAGTGTAGAAAGTCAGGCTGCCAAGCCAGCGCACATCAGCCCTTGCAGTCAACCATTGTAGCCATACCAGCCTTGCTCAGTCAGCTCAGCCAGGCCTCTCTTGAGGCCTGGCTCTCTGTCTGCCTGGCCCGGTCTGCCCCGCCCTGCCTTGCAGCAACAGAACCAGCCTTGCTGGCAAGCCAGCCAGCTCAGAATACGAGCTCAGCAAGCCAGCGCAGCTGGCAAGCACGCAGTTAGTCTAAACCAGTTTCAGACTGGCAGGCCAAGGCAGACAGACAGGAAGACCGAGGCGCCTAGGCAGGCAGACAGGCCAGGAAGGCAACAAAGTGCAGGCAGGGGGACTGTCCGGCCTAAGGCTGCGCTGCAAGGGTTGGAGCCTGGCCAGCTCCTGCTGGTCTAGACTGAGTGGCTGTGGCTGCACAGTAAGGCTGCGGTAACCTAGTCTGGGCTTGCTGCTGCACTGGCTTGCTCAGCTCGCATTCTGAGCTGGCTGGCTTTCCAGAAAGGCTGGTTCTGTTGCTGCAAGGCAGGGCAGGGCAGACCGGGCCAGGCAGACAGAGAGCCAGGCCTCAAGAGAGGCCTGGCTGAGCTGACTGAGCAAGGCTGGTATGGCTGCAATGGCTGACTGCAAGGGCTGATATGCTCTGGCTTGGCAGCCTGACTTTCTACACTGGCTGACTGGCGGAGCTGACTGGCTGCGTTGGCTGACTGGGCAGGCTTGCTGGCTAGCTGTGCTCCCTGAGGGAAGCTTTGGGATGGATCTCTAGGGGCATCGGCTAGTGTTGAGCCTTCCTATGGCGTCTACCTTGATCTCCATCCTAAGAAAGAAAGACAGAAAAAGAAAGACACACAAACCCAACTATGCAGCTTCCACCTGAGGAACCGAGACGCGAGAAAAGAACTGAGCGTCACTTGGGATGGTCACAAACTCTCCAACCATACCCACCCCATGTATCTTGGAGTTACACTGGACAGGACACTCTTCTTCAAAAAAACACCTGGAGAACACAAAAGCCACGGTCAACACCCACAATAACATCCTGTGAAAACTAGTGAACTCCCAAGTGGGGCGCAGACCCACAAACAATCCGTGCAACTGCCATGACCCTGTCTTTCTCTACAGCAGAGTATGCCTGCTCAAGCTGGAGCCGATCACGTCACACCAAATTGGTCGACACAGCCCTAAATGACACCTGTCGCATCATCACGGGATGGGTCAAGACAACACCTGTCCCGTCCGTGCCTTTATGCGCTAGCCGGCACCTCCCCCCGCACATCAGACGACTGTGTAACGCTCAAGATGAATGGAAAACACAGGAGATAGACAGTGAAGTCTGGAATGAAATGATAGAGAACACCTCACACACACAGTTTCCTTTCGTGGCCGTTTACATTCGAGGGTCGCCGGTCCTCTCGAACGGAACAGTTTAACGTCATGCCCAGGACGAAAAGATATAGAGAACACCATAATGACAAATAACAGCAGGAAGGCATGGGCCACAATCCACCGTCTTGGCAAAGACCACACCACCCATAATTCACAACGGTCACAGCAAACTCTGTTGCATCACAACTGGTGTAGGTATTGGATGGAGCCCGCACACCACAGGTATAAGAAAGACGTGATGCAGAGGAGGGAAATGGGTCGGTAGCTCTTCGGGGATAATGGGTCTTTGCCAGGTTTAGGGATTGCAACTACTCCAGCCTTTTTCCAAACAGAAGGGATGGTTTTCTGTGCTATGCATGTGTTCAGCATCCCCACAAGCCAGGTCCTTGCGATAGGTCCCAGGTGCTGTATCATTTCTGCCAGTATGCCATCAATCCCTGCTGCTTTTCCGGGTTTCAACTTTCCCATTGCAGTTTCACGTTCTTCTAAGTCGAAGGGTTTGGTTTGAGGGCTGGCTGATTGTGGTTGGTCTGATACCACTGTGCGATGGTATTCTATGTGGGTCGGTGGCGGTGTTGGTTACAACTGTTGGCCACCAGTTGTGACCAAGACCGAACGTGAAACTGCAATGGGAAAGTTGAAACCCGGAAAAGCAGCAGGGATTGATGACCTACTAGCAGAAATGATACAGCACCTGGGACCTAACGGAAAGACCTGGCTTGTGGGGATGCTGAACACATGCATAGCACAGAAAACCATCCCTTCTGTCTGGAAAAAGGCCAAAGTGGTTGCAATCCCTAAACCTGGCAAAGACCCATTATCCCCAAAGAGCTACCGACCCATTTCCCTCCTCTGCATCACCTACAAGCCTATCCCGTCACACCAAATTGGTCGACACAGCCCTAAATGACACCTGTGGCATCATCATAGGATGCATCAAGACAACACCTGACCCTGTCCCAACACCTGTTTACATTCGAGGGTCGCCGGTCCTCTCGAACGGAACAGTTTAACGTCATGCCCAGGACGAAAAGATATAGAGAACACCAACATGACAAATAACAGCAGGAAGGCATGGGCCACAATCCACCGTCTTGGCAAAGACCACACCACCCATAATTCACAACGGTCACAGCAAACTCTATTGCATCACAACTGGTGTAGTTATTGGATGGAGCCCGCACACCACCAAAAAAAAGAAAAACAACATACTATAGTATGCCCTCCGTGACCATGGACTTTAGCCTTTCGCTTTTCTGCAATTTAACCTTTTTTCAAATCCTCAACAATGATGAAGAATCGCGCACTATAGCGTGCCGCTTAATGACCTTGACCAATATCAATGACCTTGAGCAGTATAAATTACCTTCAATAAGACTAGTAAATGACCTTGACCAGTATAAATGACCTTGACAAGTACAAATGACCTTGACCAGTATAAATGACCTTCACCAGTAGAAATAACCGTGACCAGTATATGACTGTGACCAGTATAAATTACCTTCATGAGACTAGTAATTGACCTTGACCAGTATAAATGACCTTTAGAAGACTAGTAAATGATCTTCACCAGTATAAATGACCTTTAGAAGACTAGTAAATGATCTTCACCAGTATAAATGACCTTGACCAGTATGCGGTCCGTGACCATGGACTATAGCCTTTTGCTTTTCCTTGATTTTCACCTTTAAAAAATCCTCAACAATGATGAAGAATCGCACACTATAGCGCGCCGCTCAATGACCTGAGACCATGGACCAATGAATGAAATACAACACATTGAGCAGGGCACTGCAGGGAGTTGAACCCCGTTCCGGTAAACCAGAAGTCCGACACCAGTGCCTTAGTTTTTGTGTTGTTGTTCATTTAAAGGTCCAGGTGTGCATACGCATGTGCCCCTGTGTGTGTAGGTGCATGTGTGCATGTGTGTGCACGCTTCAATGACCACTGTTGGACCCAATGGCGATCAAGGACCTCAGGGAGCCACCCATAATTCACAACGGTCACAGCGAACTCTGTTGCATCACAACTGGTGGCCAACAGTCGTAACCAACACCGCCACGACCCACAGGAGAATACCATCGCACAGTGGTATCAGACCAACCACAATCAGCCAGCCCTCAAACCAAACCCTTCGACCTAGAAGAACTCAAAACTGCAATGGGAAAGTTGAAACCCGGAAAAGCAGCAGGGATTGATGACATACTGGCAGAAATTATACAGCACCTGGAACCTAACGCAAAGACCTGGCTCGTGGGGATGCTGAACACATGCATGGCACAGAAACCCATCCCTTCTGTCTGGAGAAAAGCCAAAGTGGTTGCAATCCCCAAACCTGGCAAAGACCCATCATCCTCAAAGAGCTACCGACCCATTTCCCTCCTCTGCATCACCTACAAGAGAGGCTGCTACTCCAACGCCTCATACCACTCATAGACACCAAGCTGACTAAAGACCAAGCTGGTTTCCGTCCCGTCCTGTGCTGGACAGAGCTCAACCTCACCCAACACATTGAGGATGGGTTTGAGGGAAAACAAATAACTGGAGCAGCAACTGGAGGGCGAAGCAAGCACGCAGGCAGCTTGTGCCTGCCTGCGTGCCTGCCTGCCTTCCTCATGTGGAAGCTGCATAGTTGAGTTTGTGTGTGTGTTTCTTTTTCTGTCTTTCTTTCTTAGGACGAAGATCAAGGTAGACGCCGTTGGAAGGCTCAACACAAGCCGATGCCCCTAGAGATCCATCCCAAAGCTTCCCTCAGGGAGTCCAGCAAGCCAGCTAGCCAGCAAGCCCGCCCAGTCAGCCAACGCAGCCAGCCAGCTCCGCCAGTCAGCCAGTGTAGAAAGTCAGGCTGCCAAGCCAGCGCACATCAGCCCTTGCAGTCAACCATTGTAGCCATACCAGCCTTGCTCAGTCAGCTCAGCCAGGCCTCTCTCGAGGCCTGGCTCTCTGTCTGCCTGGCCCGGTCTGCCCCGCCCTGCCTTGCAGCAACAGAACCAGCCTTGCTGGCAAGCCAGCCAGCTCAGAATACGAGCTCAGCAAGCCAGCGCAGCTGGCAAGCACGCAGTTAGTCTAAACCAGTTTCAGACTGGCAGGCCAAGGCAGACAGACAGGAAGACCGAGGCGCCTAGGCAGGCAGACAGGCCAGGAAGGCAACAAAGTGCAGGCAGGGGGACTGTCCGGCCTAAGGCTGCGCTGCAAGGGTTGGAGCCTGGCCAGCTCCTGCTGGTCTAGACTGAGTGGCTGTGGCTGCACAGTAAGGCTGCGGTAACCTAGTCTGGGCTTGCTGCTGCACTGGCTTGCTCAGCTCGCATTCTGAGCTGGCTGGCTTTCCAGAAAGGCTGGTTCTGTTGCTGCAAGGCAGGGCAGGGCAGACCGGGCCAGGCAGACAGAGAGCCAGGCCTCAAGAGAGGCCTGGCTGAGCTGACTGAGCAAGGCTGGTATGGCTGCAATGGCTGACTGCAAGGGCTGATATGCTCTGGCTTGGCAGCCTGACTTTCTACACTGGCTGACTGGCGGAGCTGACTGGCTGCGTTGGCTGACTGGGCAGGCTTGCTGGCTAGCTGGCTTGCTGTGCTCCCTGAGGGAAGCTTTGGGATGGATCTCTAGGGGCATCGGCTAGTGTTGAGCCTTCCTATGGCGTCTACCTTGATCTCCATCCTAAGAAAGAAAGACAGAAAAAGAAAGACACACAAACCCAACTATGCAGCTTCCACCTGAGGAACCGAGAAGCGAGAAAAGAACTGAGCGTCACTTGGGATGGTCACAAACTCTCCAACCATACCCACCCCATGTATCTTGGAGTTACACTGGACAGGACACTCTTCTTCAAAAAAACACCTGGAGAACACAAAAGCCACGGTCAACACCCACAATAACATCCTGTGAAAACTAGTGAACTCCCAAGTGGGGCGCAGACCCACAAACAATCCGTGCAACTGCCATGGCCCTGTCTTTCTCTACAGCAGAGTATGCCTGCTCAAGCTGGAGCCGATCACGTCACACCAAATTGGTCGACACAGCCCTAAATGACACCTGTCGCATCATCACGGGATGGGTCAAGACAACACCTGTCCCGTCCGTGCCTTTATGCGCTAGCCGGCACCTCCCCCCGCACATCAGACGACTGTGTAACGCTCAAGATGAATGGAAAACACAGGAGATAGACAGTGAAGTCTGGAATGAAATGATAGAGAACACCTCACACACACAGTTTCCTTTCGTGGCCGTTTACATTCGAGGGTCGCCGGTCCTCTCGAACGGAACAGTTTAACGTCATGCCCAGGACGAAAAGATATAGAGAACACCATAATGACAAATAACAGCAGGAAGGCATGGGCCACAATCCACCGTCTTGGCAAAGACCACACCACCCATAATTCACAACGGTCACAGCAAACTCTGTTGCATCACAACTGGTGTAGGTATTGGATGGAGCCCGCACACCACAGGTATAAGAAAGACGTGATGCAGAGGAGGGAAATGGGTCGGTAGCTCTTCGGGGATAATGGGTCTTTGCCAGGTTTAGGGATTGCAACTACTCCAGCCTTTTTCCAAACAGAAGGGATGGTTTTCTGTGCTATGCATGTGTTCAGCATCCCCACAAGCCAGGTCCTTGCGATAGGTCCCAGGTGCTGTATCATTTCTGCCAGTATGCCATCAATCCCTGCTGCTTTTCCGGGTTTCAACTTTCCCATTGCAGTTTCACGTTCTTCTAAGTCGAAGGGTTTGGTTTGAGGGCTGGCTGATTGTGGTTGGTCTGATACCACTGTGCGATGGTATTCTATGTGGGTCGGTGGCGGTGTTGGTTACAACTGTTGGCCACCAGTTGTGACCAAGACCGCCACCGACCCACAGGAGAATACCATCGCACAGTGGTATCAGACCAACCACAATCAGCCAGCCCTCAAACCAAACCCTTCGACCTAGAAGAACTTGAAACTGCAATGGGAAAGTTGAAACCCGGAAAAGCAGCAGGGATTGATGACCTACTGGCAGAAATGTTACAGCACCTGGGACCCAACGCAAAGACCTGGCTTGTGGGGATGCTGAACACATGCATAGCACAGAAAACCATCCCTTCTGTCTGGGAAAAGGCCAAAGTGGTTGCAATCCCTAAACCTGGCAAAGACCCATTATCCACAAAGAGCTACCGACCCATTTCCCTCTGCATCACCTACAAGGCTATATGAGAAGCTGCTACTCCAACGCCTTGTTGCCACTCATAGATACCAAGCTGACTAAAGACCAAGCTGGTTTCCGTCCCAGCCGCTCCTGTGCTGGACAGAGCTCAACCTCACCCAACACATTGAGGATGGGTTTGAGGGGAAACAAATAACTGGAGCAGCATTCAGAGATCTCTCTGCTGCCTACGACACTGTCCAACACCGCACAATGGTCAGGAAAAGCCTCCTCAACAACAGGCGCTTCTATGTCCAGTTAAATGACCAGAGGAGTAAATGGAAAGCCCAAAAGAACGGCCTCCAACAAGGTAGCGTGCTCGCCCCCCTCCTTTTCAATATCTACACAAACGACCAGCCACTACCCAATGCCTAATGCCAGCGTTTCATCTACGCCGACAACCTCTGCATTACGACCCAACAAGCAGACTTCCAGAAGATTGAGTCTGTCCTTGAAAGTGCCCTCCAAGAAATGTCAAGCTACTACAATACAACCACCTGAAACCCAACCTATAGAGAACACCTCACACACACATAATTTCCTTTCGTGGCCGTTTACATTCGAGGGTCGCTGGTCCTCTCGAACGGAACAGTTTAACGTCATGCCCAGGACGAAAAGATACAGAGAACACCAACATGTCAAATAACAGCAGGAAGGCATGGGCCACAATCCACCGTCTTGGCAAAAACCACACCACCCATAATTCACAACGGTCACAGCAAACTCTGTTGCATCACAACTGGTGTAGGTATTGGATGGAGCCCGCACACCACAGGTATAAGAAAGACGTTCTTTGTTGAAATACTGACAGCGTTTCGATCCATTTGATCTTCATCAGGTCATGTGTACACAAAACATACACTTTTATACTAAGGGAGTGCCCCCATTAAACAATCAAAATACCACATTTTGGTGCCCCTCCCATCACTGCAGGTGTGACACGTCAACCCTGAGTGAGTAGGTGGGGACCCAGACATATTGATGTAAATATAGTCTGTTCAGAAATTGTAGTGCCTCTCATAGAGCTTGTAGGTGATGCAGAGGAGGGAAATGGGTCGGTAGCTCTTCGGGGATAATGGGTCTTTGCCAGGTTTAGGGATTGCAACTACTCCAGCCTTTTTCCAAACAGAAGGGATGGTTTTCTGTGCTATGCATGTGTTCAGCATCGCCACAAGCCAGGTCCTTGCGATAGGTCCCAGGTGCTGTATCATTTCTGCCAGTATGCCATCAATCCCTGCTGCTTTTCCGGGTTTCAACTTTCCCATTGCAGTTTCACGTTCTTCTAAGTCGAAGGGTTTGGTTTGAGGGCTGGCTGATTGTGGTTGGTCTGATACCACTGTGCGATGGTATTCTATGTGGGTCGGTGGCGGTGTTGGTTACAACTGTTGGCCACCAGTTGTGACCAAGACCGCCACCGACCCACAGGAGAATACCATCGCACAGTGGTATCAGACCAACCACAATCAGCCAGCCCTCAAACCAAACCCTTCGACCTAGAAGAACTTGAAACTGCAATGGGAAAGTTGAAACCCGGAAAAGCAGCAGGGATTGATGACCTACTGGCAGAAATGTTACAGCACCTGGGACCCAACGCAAAGACCTGGCTTGTGGGGATGCTGAACACATGCATAGCACAGAAAACCATCCCTTCTGTCTGGGAAAAGGCCAACGTGGTTGCAATCCCTAAACCTGGCATAGACCCATTATCCACAAAGAGCTACCGACCCATTTCCCTCTGCATCACCTACAAGGCTATATGAGAAGCTGCTACTCCAACGCCTTGTTGCCACTCATAGATACCAAGCTGACTAAAGACCAAGCTGGTTTCCGTCCCAGCCGCTCCTGTGCTGGACAGAGCTCAACCTCACCCAACACATTGAGGATGGGTTTGAGGGGAAACAAATAACTGGAGCAGCATTCAGAGATCTCTCTGCTGCCTACGACACTGTCCAACACCGCACAATGGTCAGGAAAAGCCTCCTCAACAACAGGCGCTTCTATGTTCAGTTAAATGACCAGAGGAGTAAATGGAAAGCCGAAAAGAACGGCCTCCCACAAGGTAGCGCGCTCGCCCCCCTCCTTTTCAATATCTAAACAAACGACCAGCCACTACCCAATGCCTAATGCCAGCGTTTCATCTACGCCGACGACCTCTGCATTACGACCCAACAAGCAGACTTCCAGAAGATTGAGTCTGTCCTTGAAAGTGCCCTCCAAGAAATGTCAAGCTACTACAATACAACCACCTGAAACCCAACCCATCAAAAACCCAACTATGCAGCTTCCACCTGAGGAACCGAGACGCAAAAAAAGAACTGAGCATCACAAACTCTCAAACCATACCCACCCCATGTAACTTGGAGTTACACTGGACAGTTTAACGTCATGCCCAGGACGAAAAGTTATAGAGAACACCAACATGACAAACCCTACACTTAAACCCTCTATATTTAATAAAAAACAATTCTGGACAGGAATCCTGTATTGCAGGGGTGCCCAAAAGGTACATCGTGATCTACCAGTAGATCACAAAGGCTGTGCAGGTAGACCACATGGCATGCCCCTGTATATAATCTATCACTTGAATTAAGGTGACTTGACACCAGCTCAAATGTTGCACACAAACATCAGTAGCAAAAGTACAAAGTTATTGTGACAGTAATAATTGCTATAGTGTGTGTTCAGTAACAGGAATATTCCTGTCTCTCCAGCTCTTTAATAAATAGAAAAGGGTTTAATCAGGAGTTGTAGTAGCCACAGGATAATCTAAGCGGTGGATATTGCTCTTGTCTTCATGTCTTTATGTATGTAAATTGTCTTGTTGTTTGTGTTATGTCAAATGCGTGTATATGTGTTCTGCATATACTTGGCTGCTGTGTTGCAAGATAATGGGAGTTACTGATACTATGGGACTGAATGGGAGTGAAAGGGAGGTACTGTTACTATGGGACTGATACTATGGGAGTGCATGGGAGTGGATGGGAGTGAATGGGAGGTATTGTTACTATGGGACTGATACTATGGGAGTGAATGGGAGGTACTGTTACTATGGGACTGATACGATGAGAGTGAATGGGACTGAATGGGGTGTACTGTTACTATGTGACTGAATGGGAGTGAATAAAAGTTAATGGGAGTGAATGGGGGAGTGAATGGGACTGAATGAGAGGTACTGTTACTATGGGACTGTCACTCCCATTCAGAGTGAAAGGGAGTGAATGGGAGGTACTGTTACTATGGGACTGTGTTTAACAAAAAGCTGGAGAGACCGGGAGACCTCTGTTACTGAACAAACACTATAGCAATGATTACTGTCACAATATAGAGCTATTTAACACTGTTACTGAACACACACTCTATAGCAATGATTACTGTCACAATACAGAGCAATTTAATTTAGGTAACCAAATTGACCCCAATAGTAGATCTTTACACTCTCAATAGTTCAATTGTTGTTAATCATCTGCTTAAAGGACAACTTTAGTTTTTTTCAACCAAGGTTCATGTTTTAGGTTGTTATTAGAGAAAGTAAAAGATGAGTGTTAATTTTTCTTCATTCGCTGCTTTCTTTTGTTTTAGGGATTTTAGCGGTTTTTGACAGGGGGGTGGGGGCATTCGAGCATGGGGCTAAATATGTATTTTTTTCCAAGATTTTATAGCGAATTATTTTTTTATTATTTACTCTAGTCCTACTAAACTCCAATAAATTACATTTCGCCACAAAAGATCACAGGATCTACTGAATGTGTCAAACTGACATTGAGCCTATGACACACAGTGTGGCTTCCCCCCAGTAGGCTACCTTCACATTCAGTAGATCCTGTGATCTTTTGTAATTTCCTGGGGTCTAGTAGGACTATAGTAAATAATAAATAAATAAAATCGCCATAATATTTTGTAAAGAAATACATATTTAGCCCAATGCTCGAATGCCCCCGCCCCCCTGTCTAAAACCGCTAAAATCCCTAAAACCAAAGAAAGCAGCAAATGAAGAAAAATTAACACTCATCTTTTACTTTCTCTAATAACAACCTAAAACATGAACCATGGTTGAAAAAAACTAAAGTTGTCCTTTAATTTCCAAAAAACTACACAATTAGAGAACGTAGAAGATTGCTACTTTTGATCCTTTGATTATATAATGCTGATTGTAGCATAGTGGTTAGTGACTGAGCTTTGTTAACATGAGTGCCCGGGATCGTTTCCCACCAATTTCAAAGAATGTTTGTTGCTTCGCGCCAATTTTCACAGAATGTTTGTCCTTTTACCTACCAAACAATACTATTTTCAACTCTAGTCGATTATTTATTCAGCGTTTGAGCCACGGACCACCATTTGAGGCCATCTAGTCTCTCAGACCCATTTGAGCCACTGACCACCATTGTGAGAGTCTATTAATGTGAAATGGTGGTCCGTGGCTCAAACATGTTATCACTTTTGAAGTTACTTGTTGTGTTTAGATATGTAAATACTACTCTTTAAAGCCGTGTTTCGGTAGTCGAGTGGGTCGACGGTTAGTAAACATTGAGGCCGGGCATAGTTGTTTATAAACCTTCGACACTAACCATTCGGCTACTGAAACACTGTTTTACAGTTTCGTACAAACATCATATATAAACATCATAACAAGTAACTTCAAGTGATAGACGTTTGAACACACAAACAACAACAGCGTTAAGTATTAAATAACATTTAATCACTTACTTGCTCCGAAGACGGACCCGCGATGGTGACGTGGCACGTTCCAAACAAACACTGACCAAACCTACCTCCACGCGTCTCTTCCGTATTTGAGGCCGAGGGCGGCGTCACTTCCTTCCGGTGTGAGGCCACGCCCGCGAGATTTAACCGCGAATCTATTGTAGTCCTCTACGTTACATCCGGGTCCCTTGGTCCCATCCGCTTCTCATTGTATGAACGCGTGAATCTTTTTTTTTTTTTTTTTTTTTACAATAACGTTATTTGTCAGAAAGGAAGCCATTGAGGGTTAAAATGGGTCTTAATGCTTCCAACTCATATAACTGTCACCAACAACACTTTTAATGATATTACATGAATCAGACAGCCCTGTGATGAAACCTTTAGCATTACACTGTGGTTAATACGTTTTTATTCACAATGGAATGTTATTGTACTCTTAATATATCATGGTGTAGCACAGCACAGTAGATTCATATTTCAATCGATCTGTGATGTTAAAATTGTGCAAAACTCTGTTCAATGAATGGCCTCTTCTGCTACATTAAACATTACTAAACATTAAACGTTACTTATACCCGTTATTGAGACTCCTATAGAGCATGTTGACATGGATAGCTTGGTTAGTAGTATCTCTGTTAGTTAATGCAGTTTGATTGATTAAATTAATAGCCTATTTTATTAGACAAAAATGTAGAACAGTAGTGTCATAGAGTGGAAAATGCCATTTGGTTTAATGTCACAGAATGCAGTGCCACGTAGAGCAGCATGATAAATGGTTAACTTTATAGTGTGTTCAAAAATGGCAGATCTGCAAGTTCAGTGTCTTGAATGAGATGTGCTGTGAGTTTGCATATCTGCTATTTTCCAGCATAGGACCGTTGCACAGTGAAGTATAAACAAGGCTTTAGGATTTATAAGTCGTTTTTAGAATCCTCCTCCTCAGGAGCATATCCACGGATATCCATCCCACATTCCCACTAGTTTTGTCACGAACTGATGTCATTTTTTTATTCTGCAATTTACCATTATTTCCACAACGTGGCAGCAAAGCCTACTTTTTGATTCAATATTGCAAATGGGGCTTTAAAATGTCTATGGCAATGTCAGTTTTAAGTGGTTGGTTAATTGGTCAGTTATTTATTATAAATAAGTGCATTTTATTGTTGGTGATAATAAAATAAACTACACTGGATCACGCGCACGCACGCACACACGACATACACACACTTTCTTTCTGACAGAAAACATTACACCGCATTATACTACTTTAAGAATGTTTAACATGTTTTATCATCTGTGATTCTGTGCGAATAATGACATTAATTTGGCGGACATTTGGCCTAATTTCTCCATTCATTGTCAATGGCAAAATATGAGACTGGACAAACTTTACGTCATAATTGAGGCAAGGCACATATGATATATGATATGATATAATTTCTCCTTTCATTGAACTGAATGTGATTGATTAGCCGATTTGCTCGTCTACATATGTACATTTTACCTTCATTGTCATCATATTTGGCGGACATATGACCTAATTTCTTCTTTCATTGTCGATGGCAAATATGAGACGTGGGGACATAATATGCTGTACATGTCTGAAGACACAAGGTTTGTAATTAATAGTCACATTCACAGTAAAGTTATATTACAAATGATTATTTACAGATTAAAGACCATTAGCAGAACATTGTTATAAAATCTATACATTTGTCAATACATAAAAAGTTCAATCTCATCATGTCTTCTGATAGATTATCCATACGTTTAGGGATAAGGGTGGTGCAAGATGGAGCCTAAGTCTATACAATTAGAGAATGTAGAAAAAGTGTTACTTTGAGTGAACATTTGCCTGTCATCTCTCCTATTGTACCAACATCAATACAGCATGGAATTGTGCAAAATATTCTTTAGTTTTGGGTCTGAAAGGCTAAATCTCATCAAATGGTGGTCCGTGGCTCAAATGCCAAATAAATAATGGACCTTGATATGAAACAGGTTGAAAAACACTGATTTAGGCAATTGCCACCCCCTAGTTCACATTTATTAATTCATTCACTCAGTACTTTCACCGTAGGAACCGTATTTTTGGGAATGTCATTTTAGGCAAATATTTTCAAACGTTTTCTCTGTTCGCCCCAAAACAAATAGTGAAAATAGCTGATCTATCTACAAGCTCTCAATGCGTCGATTTAGAAATGTGGTAACATTTTGCTACCCCCTATTTCTCTCTGCTTTTCAGAGAATAGACTAGACTAGAGTCATCATTGCAGAATTAGTCCCATATCCTTGTCCATGTCCATTTGGCAGAGGTCGCCCAAGACGATGCTTTTATCTTCTGTCCATGTAGTTCTGAATAGACTTGTCAAAAACTGCTAAGAAGAACTCTGCATCATCCATGGTGATGCACATGGGCGGCTTGACACGGAATGTCTGAAACAGCAGGAGGCATTGACAAAACATTACATTAAATAAGCAACCCTGTGTTAAAGGGGGTAATTGAGATCATCAATACATATGTTTTTGTAAATAAAGTCAAAGTCAAAATGTCAACTAGTAGTCTGTATGGTAGAGTATGTTAATACAATGAAATGGTTAGAGGTGGCATCCAGGTGGCAACTTTCCATCGCTGGATAAGGATATATGAAGCTAATGCGAACAGTTCTCATTAATGGCTATTTCCCCGACTGCTGGTTGCAGAAGACATTTCATGCCATTAAACTCAACAGGTATTTGACCAGACTTTACACTTGATTGTATTATACCAATAGTAAACATTGTCATGAATAGGTTTTGCTTTCAGTCACTACTTTTTGCATTTCTGTAAATTATGGTGACATTAATTTTAAAATTGATGATGAAGTAGTCAAATAGTAGTTTAGTATGAGATTACAGATGATTTCATACTAAATAAATAAAGTCAATACATCAAAATCTGAGGCCGGTTTAATGCCCAAAGGGTTTCCATTTTTCAATTACAGATTTATTTATTTTGTATTAATGAATTTAATGATTGAAATTTATTTCTCAGCAATGACAGCTAATTTGCCTGTTCATACACCCCTCCTTTCAGCTAACTTACCTGTCCATACAACCCTCCTTTCCCTATGA
Organism: Protomyctophum parallelum; assembly: GCF_964188405.1. Lineage (NCBI taxonomy): Eukaryota > Metazoa > Chordata > Actinopteri > Myctophiformes > Myctophidae > Protomyctophum > Protomyctophum parallelum. The sequence continues at coordinate 23,295,248 of NC_139713.1, forward strand.
GAACCCCCATGTCTTTGGTGTCCTCCAGGATCTCTGCCATGTCCCCAGGAGGCAAGGGATCTCGACTAGCCTATAGATTGAGAGAAATTGTGTGTGGGCATAATCATTACAAACATTTTCAAAAATAGCAAATCTACAACCTCACAATGTGTCGCATCGCAATACATTGTGAGATGTAGATCTGATATTTTAGCTATTCGTCATGAAACCCAAATATACAGGTGAGGGCTTACGTGCTGGGAATAAATGGCGTGCAGAGACTAAATTATGATACAGTATCATTCAACAGTATTATGTTTAAAATTAACCCTGCTGTGAACGGTGACATGCATGTCACTGCCCAACATTCCACTATTGCGGCCCAGGCCGTGGCGTAACGGTCTGGGCACCGGACTGGTAATCCAGTCGCAGTGCCGCGGGTTCGACTCCCGAACCCGACACGGCCTTTACTGCATGTCATCCCCCCATCTCTCTCCCGTTTCCTGTCAGCCTACTGTCTGTCCCTTAAAAAATCAATAAAAGGCGTAAGCCGCAAAAAAAATATCTTTAAAAAAAAAAGAAAAAAAAAAACATTCCACTATTGCTGCGTCCGGTCTGTAGTCACAGATGAACAGTAACTCATGGCTAATGGTTAAACTATCCTGAACTATGTCCTCCAATGACACACACAATACCAACATGTGAGGAGAGAGACCTACTGTACACATAACACAACTTGGAGAGAGAGAGAGAAGTAAAACTCCCCTACCTTGTCTTTGACCATCTCCACACCAATCATCAAGCCTTTGCCACGGACATCACCGATGATCTCGTATTTGTCTCTGAACTTGGCCAGTTCTGTCAGAAGATAGGTCCCCACATCATGACTGATCTGCTGGGTTCTGTCCTCTTTGATGACCTGGTGGGAGAGAGAGAGAGAGAAACACTCAAAATTTTTACTTACGCAAAAAGTTGTTTGCATAAGTTTGTTCGAAAAAGTAAGTAAAAGTAAAAGTTCGGAATTCAAAATATACATAAGTAAAAGTAGGATCAAAATGTAATTAAACATTCTGAAAATATCCGATCTACAAGCTTGTGGATCGGCTACGTTCAAGCGGCCGAAGTGTATAGGGCTGAATTGGTTTTATAATAATAATCAAAATGTACAAAGTAACTAGTAACTAAAGTTTTCAAATCATTAGTGGAGTAAAAGTACAATATTTATCTCTGAGATGTAGTAAAAGTACTGAAAATTGGAAATACTCCACTCAAATACAGTACGTAAATGTACTTAGTTACTCCACTGCTAAAGTACAGTAGCTATTGAGAATCAATGGGCTGGAAACAAAAACATTTTCCATAAAATCAACACAATAAAAACAGTGTTCTAATCTACACTATGTATTAACAGGTAGAATGTATTAACCACCACTGCCAGTAGCTAAATGGAAATGTATGATGTATTTTTTGATTTGTGGGAGACATGAAATGTATCTTTTTAGTCTCGAGCTGAGAAGTTTGGGAACCCCTGAGCTAGAGAATTCTAACTGAATGCTATTAAATAATGTACAACTGATTTCTATATAGTTCCAGGTTTTTATAAGGATCTGTTCAATTCAATTTAAATTCACATGAAAAGGATATGCCCTCTATTCATATAAGGTTCTGAGTGAATGAATACTATAGGTCCAACCACTCTCACACCCCTAAGTCTGCTATAATGTTTAATTATACTGTATCATATAGAGGTATATGCACTTTCCAGGCAAGTGCTCTCCGAAGGTTCGGAGAGCCCTTGCCTGGAAAGCCTGGCACGGGATGAGGAGAGTGTGGAAATCAGATATGGGAGAAGACCTTAAGATAGCTACTGTGGAGTAAGCTACTGTATGGGGCAGAGACATAGACCCTTACAATACAACAGGAAATAGCCCTGGACGGAGTCTACACAAGAATGCTACAAATGGCACTACCGTAGGTGTCACATGGACGCATCAGAAATGTGGACCTCTATGAGGACCTACCACAAAGTACATTGACCCTATGGGAGCCAACCCAGGGCAAAGCCAGGAGGGGAAAGAAGCGTACCACCTATGTAGACGTGCGACAGCTTGGCTGACAACACTGCAGAGCTCAAGAACCTGATGTTGGTGAGTTGGTGTTGGCTAGACCTCACTCTCGCAGCAACTAACTAACTAACTATATGCACTTGCATAAAGTGAATAGCGAATCGAGTGGCAAAGTGAGTTTAACGTTGTTTAACATTGTTTAATGTAACTCGATAGGACTTTAATGTTTGGATGTATGGGCTGTGAAGGCCAGAAATTCGTTTTTTGCCACGTTCCTGCATAACATCCAGGTATGATGATGTCATGTGCATACCCTCTATTAAACATGATAAGAACTATGGATTGTGTGCAAGTGAACATCTGTTTTTAATGAACTCTTACATCCAAAATGGACGAGCCGATGGCACACGCCACAGGGTTGCCTCCGAAAGTGTTGAAATGAACTCCTTTTCCAAACGCTGCAGCAATTTCTGGAACACACACGAAAAGGCATGTTTACACAAACTCAAGTTACACCTCAGAAAAATCCACTCAAAACAATTATCCAGCATATGGAATTGTAACTTTTCATGACGTATTTGTTTACATAACCTTTGACCACATATGAAGCCTGATGTATACTTCATTGTACGATAGTGTATGAATTAAGAATTGTAAGGAATAACAGTCTCTAAAGATCTATGGTTTGCTAATTGATTTTCAAGCAAGACTACAATACATAACTACATGACTTCCTGACAAATTGACTTGCTTGATACGGTATATAAACTGAATCCTCCTCTCTTTAACTCGGTACACCTTCACTATCACTAGGGGGCAGCAATGACTCAGGAGATAAAGTCAACTCTATAACCCTACTCTAAAACCTAGGAATTAGTTATTAAACACCAAATCACATCAGATAGTCCAGTCATGTTTAATCAACTTAAAAAATCTGTTATGAATTAGAAGGCATCAAGACTCAATTGGCCCGTGTTCAGCGGTGGGATAGGTGATAGGGTTTTGTTTGTCACTGCACGTACTCCTATGGACTGGGGTGGCACCTGTCAGCAGGGAATGTTGGGAGGGAATAGTGTGACGGAGGACGCGCTATGCATGTCCTCCCGGTGGGGGCTCCTCACTGGCAGGTTTAGCCAGAACAGCAGTGGCAACACACTTAAGCGCTGCGTGTAGGAGGACCAGGGAGGAATACATTGGTATAACTACTAAATTGTGGAGCAACACGGTTGATTACCATTATGATCTCACCTGGCGTAGTAACGACCGCTCCCATGGGGAATCCATTGCCAATACCCTTCGCCATGGTAACCATGTCAGGAATGACATCATGACCTTGGAAACCCCAGTAGTGGCTTCCTGTTCTTCCAAAGCCTGTTTGAACCTGTCGGACACAAACCACAAGGTTTTCAGGAAATGGTCCACTTTGTTCTTAATATTTCATGACATTTTAAGTGGCAGCTACAAGAGCTGAATAGAACATCCGTAGAGAATATATTGCTTGCTTACTCAATGAAAGTATGAAATTCCTTTGAAATATTGTGCATAAACTGTAAATATGTCTTTTTCAAATTGCACAGAACACAGTTGTCTAATGTCTATGTGCATCAGTCATACCTTTAACCACTTAAGCCATACTAGAGCGGTACACATTGGGCACTGGCCCACTTGGAACAATGCAAGTTGGAAATGCATGCCCGTCTGTCTTTTATGCCCATATATCGAGATTTCTGTATCTGTCTCTCTGTGTCTCTTTGACCGACTCGACACCAGGCACTGAACCCCCTGTGGGGGTGTGGAACGTGTTTGTCGAATTTGAAGTCGGTGGGGCGAACGGTTCTCGAGTTACGTGGATTACAGACATACGTAGACCTATCAGCAGCATTTGACACAGTGAACCACCAGCTGCTCCTAGACACCCTAGCGGAGCTAGGCATCGGTGGAACGGCACTAAAGTGGTTCTCCTCCTACCTCACCGACTGGACCTACCAGGTTTCCTGGAAAGGTCTGTTATCATCCCCCCGAACCCTCCAAACTGGGGTCCCACAGGGATCTGTACTTGGTCCCCTCCTTTTCTCACTGTACACTAAATCCCTTGGCACTATCATCTCTGCTCACAATATATCCTATCACTGCTACGCCGATGACACACAACTGTTCCTATCCTTCCCCCCCTCTACCACTCTGACATCTCACAGTGGATGTCCTCCAACCATCTCAAGCTGAACCCAGACAAGACTGAGCTTCTCTTCTTCCCAGCTAAGTCCTGCCCTATGCGGGAGCTAACTATTTCCGTAGACAACGCCCTGGTAACGTCTGTCCCAACAGCCAGGAATCTTGGTGTTGTCCTGGACAGTCAGCTCTCGTTCAAAGCTCACATCACAGCTGTCACTCGATCCTGTAGGTTCACACTCTATAACATACGACGAATTAGACCGTTCCTCACCCAGGAATCAGCCCAGCTCCTAATCCAGACAACAGTCTTGTCAAAACTCGACTATTGTAACTCCCTCCTTACTGGCCTACCAGCATGTGCACTTAAGCCTCTCCAGCTGATCCAAAATGCAGCTGCTCGCTTGGTCTTCAACCAGCCAAAATTCTCACATCTCCCCCCTGCTCCGCTCCCTCCACTGGCTCCCGGTCGCTGCCCGCACAGAATACAAAACTCTGATGCTGGCATTCAAAGCAACCAAAGGTATGGCTCCCCCATATCTTACAAGTATGATTGAACACTACAATCCCTCCCGCGCACTCAGATCAGCCAACGCAGGGAAGCTGGAAGTACCCTCACTAAAAACGCCGGGACAACACTCCACACGTCCCAAACTCTTCTCCCTTCTGGCTCCAAAACTGTGGAATGCACTTCCCATTGCAGTCAGAACTGCAGCATCACTCCCAATCTTCCGCCGTAGCCTGAAAACCCACCTTTTCAGACTCCATCATGGCCCATAGCACTTACCCTAACCCCTTAGATAGCATTTATGTTGGCTTAGATAGCATTTGATACAGACTTATAGCATGTTATGTAGACAGCACTATAATTGTATTGTATATAGTCATAGCACGCCATAGTACATATGCATAGCATAGTAGTAAATATGTATAGTTTATATGTATAGTGTATGTATAGTTAAATTATATAGATATTCCACTGTTACTTTCTTAGCTTACGCATGTTTCATGATAAATACTTTTATGTGATGTATTCCCATGCTTTTGTTCTTGCTTAAATGTAAGTCGCTCTGGATTAAGAGCGTCTGCTAAATGCCTAAATTGTAAATTGTAAATTGTAAGGTACATTTATAGATAATACTAGACCGGTGCCCGGCTGTAGAGCACTGAGACGGTAACGATGGAAGTTGGAGATCCATGCCACACCTGGCTATGCAATACCTGTTGTACCCGTTCCACCCATCTGCCTGTGTCCCTTATATACCCATAATTAAAATTAGGTTGGAAGTAGTTAATAGTTACTATGTATGTTACCTCATCAGCTATACAGACTCCACCTCGCTCTCTCACAAGTTCGTATGCCTCCTTTAGGTAATTTTTTGGGTATTGGACAGCTCCTCCCACTCCCTGTATAGGGGCATAAATATTTGTCATAAGTGATGCAATTTGTCATGGTAATCAAGTTGTAAGAGTATTTATTATATACAATAGAAAAAGCTATATATGGGTTAAAAATATAGTCCAGGTGGTGAGTCAATCTACAAAAATAAAATAAAAAAAGTCAAGACTCAACAGTCTGTCTCAAGAGACTAGGAAAAACTGCAAGCCTCTCAAATAATAGCAAGATTGTACATAACATCTGGGTAAAAATGAATCCAGTAAGGTGAACCGTTACAGTCACACAATAATAGCATTCATTGGTTATAAATAAATATAAAATACAAATCATAGTTATTATGATTGATTATTATTGCAAACAACATATTCAACAGGAGGAATGTAAAGCATAAATAAATGGTAATTTATCCATTTGTATTTTGTACTCTCTCAGAGTTGGATTAATACTGAGGATTTTACCTGAATAGGTTCTCCAAAGAATGCAGCAATTCGACTAGGAACACTTGTAGCAAATGTCTCTTTGAGCTGCCCAATGTACATGTCATGAGCCATACAATCACCTATGGATTTAAATGTACATGTCATGAGCCATGTTGACTGTGGTTGTGTTCCATACATTTTCACCTTCAAAACACTAGAAGCACAGTCTCACGTGTATGAGTTAAAATATTGACCACTTCCAGGTAAACTACTAGCAGAGATAAAGTGCTTATAGGTGTAATATTTCTGCTGGAAATGGTAAATGTTTGATTACCAGTAAAGGACTTTGAACTCTAGGTTTGCATCTAAACGCCATCGTTGGTAACAAACCAATAGAGAAACCCTATAAGCAGCGTTAATGTAACAATAAAGCAACATGTTTTGGCCGACACTGGCCATCGTCAGGGCAACACTGACAAAGGCAAATGCTTGGTTTTAACTTTTTATTGCTACTAGAGGAGATTCCTTCATGTTTTCTTGTGGTTTGGTAACTGAAACTCTCTTGTTCACTGTTCATATGCCTACTGTACTCGAATGCAATGTTTGCTGTGATTAGTGTTGTAGGGGTTAGGGTTAAACTGAACTGACCTTTTCCTAAACAGAGCCAGTTCAACTGGAAAAGGAATGGATTGAATTAAAACAACTCTGCACATATTGATTCCCTAAAGATTAAATTATAAGACTGGGTGCGCGTGCGTGCGTGCGTGCGTGCGTGCGTGCGTGCGTCTGCCTGCCTGCTGAAACAAGTACCTTGGGCACAGCCACAGTCTCTGATGGTCTGTATTGGAGAGTCCCTGCAGTGGGTCCCTCCCCAGGGACCTCTGAACACATCAGGACACATGGTCTGCGGGGACATAAGCCAAGTCTCTTAGAACAACGTGATAATGTATTTGCCTCCATGAAATGCATGACATAATGTAAGATTTCTAAGCTGTGTGCATGCGTGCGTGTGCACTGCACATTACTTATTTTCATGTTGTATTATCTATTGCCTTAGTTAGCTATGTGTCTGCATTACTGTACGTACGTTGGTGCAGCCTAAGCCGCTGGGAACGGTGTATTTATATGCAGAGTTGGAGGTCAGAGCCATAGTCTGTGGACTGCCACCGTGGTACGATCCTCTGGGAGAAGAACAAACAGGTCTGGGTCAATTAAAGAAACGTCCTCTCTTGGGACATCCAGATATGGGGAAATGATTCTATCATGTATTGTGCACAGATGTAAGAAATGCTCCCAAACACAATAATGGCAACAAGCACCATGGTGACCTCTTGTCAACCTTAATGGGATAGATAACAAAATGCCTTGGTTTCTATCAATGACACATCCCGCGAAGCCATGAATTCATGTGCATTTTTTTGTTTTTGTCGCATTCCTAAGCCAATACTTTGATGACCGCTTCGTGTGGTGTGTAATCGATAGAAAATAAGTCATTTTGGTGGTGAATTATCCTTTTAACGTCCCTGTCCATCTCCAATGATCTTCCTCAATTCTTACTTAAAAACTGCGATGCGTTGTGAGCTTGTAGATCTGCTATTTTCAATAGTTTGGGTTGCCGGCAAACATCTAATTTCTTGAGCTAAAACGTTTGGGAACCACCGATCTCTGGCCTCCTGGTATGTGACAGCAGAAGATAGTGGGGTGACCTTGCTTGTTGTGCATACTGGAGTATGGCATTGTGAACCTGGTTTCTTAGAGAGGAAACAAAGCAAGATGGGGCTGCAGCCACTGATGCCGTGATGATGGAATGTGGAAACCAACACGCTTGAATAAAAATAAAAATAAAAATGTTGTATCGCTGCTTAAATTTCAGAAAAATGTTGAAACTATCTAAGCATTTCCGACGTCATTTCTCAATGGAATAAATCCTGATAATAATAAAGACCTAATCTTCTACTGAGACATACTGCCGGTTAAAACACCTACTAATTGACAAGTAGTACTGCCTGAAACTCATAAGGCCAATATGCCCCCTGGCCATGCAGGGATTCCCTCTTTGGTGAGCGGTAGATGTTTGGTTTCAACATCTACTTGGGATTGTATTCCCACCTTGGGACTTGGGATGGTATTCCAACTAAGTGATACATATACAATACATATGCAATTTGTACATCACATTGGGAAAGGTCATACAACTTCAGGATTGTAGCTTTAATATTATGCTCAAAGGAATCACTAAAAGTTAGGACAAACTGCAGTATGATGGCTGGGGGAAAAACAATTGATAGGAAAATGTTGACTTCTGTTTAGTTAGATTAGTGGTGTGCAGGCTGTTCATAAGACACATATTATTATAGTGTTGGCATAATGATGGTCATAACCATCCTTTCTCTTTTAAATCTACGTCAATAACAAAGGCATCTTACCTTAAAGTGATGATATCAAAGTTCCCTGTGTAAAGCCTGGCCATCAACATGGCCAGGTCATTCGCCTCTGAGCCACTGTTGGTCAGGTACACCACCTGGACATACAATACACATTAATGAGAATGAAAGAGATTATGAACAACAGATATAAACCATCATTTTCATAATGCATTGATTAATCAAGTTGCTTGCCTCACACGCCACGGTACAATATGTTTACAGCAGTGATTGTATAATAAAGAAAAAGGACAAGTATTCATAATTTGAAGTTATGAATAACAAATATTATTTTTGCATGATACTAAAACAATCACTAAAGACAATTCTTATTGGAAAAGTAACATGAGAGAGAGAGAAAGAGAGAGAGAGAGTTTGATTCATTTTATGGTGATGGATTAATCAATTATTCCATTAGACATTTCACCCCTGAATGTAATCCTAGTGCTATATGGTTAAATATGTGGTCTCTAAAGGTAAAGTGAGCATATGCAGCACCTTGAGAGGATCAGGGAGGTGGGATGCCAGTTTCTCACAGTACTCATGGAGAGTAGGGTAGACGTAGATGTTCGTCGTGTGCCACAGTTTCCTCAGCTGTTTCTCTGCAGCCGCTGTCACCTTTCTGTATCCAGGGATAGCCACAATTAACCACTTAGTTAAACCCCAGCATCCACAAGTTTACGCAGGAAATAGTAGGTACCCTCACAAACAACAACCAGTAATCCTAGTCTCTATATACTGCGTCCCCCTGGCCAGCCGGGGCACCTGATGGAGGGGAAAGGAACTGGTTGGAATAACGCATTCCTTCCACGCGCTACGTCCAACCGTAAACCCTTTCAGCGGCTTGAACTCCTCATGCATTGAAGGAAGCATGAGGTTAGTCCGCTGCTCTCCCCAGGTTGGTAGCGCTCAGGATTACATAGACACTGGGGCGGCAATAGCTCAGGGATAGTCGGGTAGAGTGACTGTAGAGCAGCTGGATGGGAACCGTGAGGTTACCAGGCTTACCAGGCTCCCCCAAAGTTAGTGTGGAAGTGTCCTTGAGCAAGACTCTGAACCCCTAATTGCTCCCGATATGCTCCCTCTTTCCCAGCGGCACTTGCTTTGGCAATGTAAACCTCATGCCAATAAAGCTCCCATGGATTGAATTGAAAAGACGAGCTTACGAACTTACAGGTGGCAGTCTCCTACACTGACTGAGTTGAACTTACGGGTGGCAGTGTCCTACACTGACAGTTGAACTTACGGGTCCTACACTGACAGTTGAACTTACGGGCATAGGCGGAGCTTGAACTTGATGCCTGGGCGCGCAATGTTATTATTTTAGCGTTTTTACAATGCCCTAACCCCTAAAATGAGTTATTTAGGTAGTACAGCAGCTCACACACATACACACATGCACTACAGCCATACAGCGAGTCATCATATCATGATAAGAGAGATGATTACAAACTACAGTCAGAAGCCAGAAGTTAAGTAAAAAAAAATAAAAATAAAAAAAGATATATATATATATTTTGGCAGGGGGTGCAGTGCACCCCCTGAACCCCCTCAAGCTCCGCCCATGCTTACGGGTCCTACACTGACAGTTGAACTTACGGATGGCAGTCTCCTACACTGACTGAGTTGAACTTACGGGTGGCAGTGTCCTACACTGACTGAGTTGAACTTACGGGTGGCAGTGTCCTACGCTGACAGTGGCCACGCCAGCGAACAGGTCCAGGTATCTCCTTCCGTCCACGTCCCACAGCCACTGCATGTGACCCTGGTGGATGAACACTGGCTTTTTGTACATGGTGACCTTCATGGTCATGGGGTTACAGTACTGCCTGCGGATCTCCAACATCTGCTCTTTTGACATGTCCTGTAATAAGACAGGTGATGATAATTAGTATTATTATTACTAGTTGAATTTAAAGCACTTTTAGATGCACAACGTCAACATATTTCATTTCAAGAACCCGCAGTTTGATATGCATGAAGCCCACGCGGACACCCATTTGATAGTATTTTTTATCTGTGCATAGGAACCCAATCTCATGGATTAAAGCAAAATAAAATCTCAAGGACCCGCAGTTTGATATGCATGAAGCCCACGCGGACACCCATTTGATAGTATTTTTTATCTGTGCATAGGAACCCAATCTCATGGATTAAAGCAAAATAAAATCTCACGACTGATTTTTTTTGACAGTGAGAAAGTAGCCACCACACAATAGCACTGTGATTCATAAACAATTAATATGTAGAACTATGTTTTTGTAGCCATCCAACCAGTTGAAGAAATTGCTGATTGATCATCCATACCAAACTATAACGATGAACCGACAATAGGTTATTTATAAGCTTACAACACGTTGGAAGTGTAGGGGTGGTGATTTAACAGGAGATGGGCTCCGAGTCCTAAATGGGCCTCATGGCTTGGTAAGGCTTACTTATGATGTACCCCTACACTACAGGACCCCTGGGGGAACTCAGACCCCACGCTGAGAACCAGTGGACATGCTGTCACGCAGAAGTTTAATGTTATCATAAGTAAGCCTTACCAAGCCATGAGGCCCATTTAGGACTCGGAGCCCATCTCCTGTTTCTGTAGCGTGAGGCAGCTTGATGTACCTGGCCTGGACATGACGCTAGTATGTCGCAGGGGGGACTTACCCCAAGCCAACCCTTGATGCTGAGTACCAAGCAGGGAGGCACTGGGTCCCATCTTAGTCTTTGTTATGACCCGGCGGGGGATCGAACACCGACCTCCCAGTCTCAAGGCGGACACACTAACCACAAGGCCACTGAGCTGGTAAATATTATCATACACACAACAAATACCAAGAGAGTCCAACCAGGGGTGAAATCACTCGTTGTCACGTCCTGTCCCAGGACGTA